>NC_048582.1:7248041-7323041 GCF_013265735.2 Oncorhynchus mykiss | reverse complement strand
CCAAAACATCCAAAACCTGAAGTGAGGAGACACCTTTTACAATAAATACTATTCCTTCAAAACTAGGGGAGTTTTTCGCCAGGGTTTTTTGTTGTTGAAGTATCTGACAGAGTGACTAGTAGTCTTGAGATATACCGTTTTTATTCAAGTCTAGGGTCTGCATCCCACTGGTACACAATTTAGTACACTACTTTTTACCCTATATTTTGCTCTACGTTTGACACTACTAGGGCCCTGGTCAAAAGTAGTGCCCTATGTAGGGAATAGAGTGCCGTTTGGGACTCAGTCAATGACCTTGGACATCCGTAAAAGGGCAGTCGGTCGTAAAGTCAGGTTGCCACAGCCGAGCTGACAGTTGGTACTTTGTACCCATACCAAATGGCACCCTATTCATTACTTAGTGTCCTACTTTCCCCCAGGGCCATGTGGGACTCTGGCCTTTACCTGGTTCCAAGGTTTGACAGTCTAAGGGGTCTTCTCTCTTGCACACCGTGCCTGTACTGTAGATGGAGCTCATCTCATTCATCACTTTGTTCAGCTGACATGAAGTACAACAACAACAACAACATCAACAACAACATTAACAACAACAACATTAACAACAACAACATTAACAACAACAACATTAACATCAACAACAACATCAACAACAACATCAACAACAACAACAACATCAACAACATTAACAACATCAACAACAACATCAACAACAACATTAACATCAACAACAACATCAACAACAACATCAACAACATCAACAACAACATCAACAACAACATTAACAACAACAACATTAACAACAACAACATTAACAACAACAACATTAACAACAACAACATTAACAACAACAACATTAACAACAACAACATCAACAACAACAAAAAGAACAACAAGTTATGCTATGTTGCCTGTTCCCGTGAGTATTTGACTAGCCTGTAATAGAAGAGATGAGGACAGTCAGACTAATAGAAGAGATGAGGACAGTCAGACTAGTAGAAGAGATGAGGACAGTCAGACTAATAGAAGAGATGAGGACAGTCAGACTAATAGAAGAGATGAGGACAGTCAGACTAATAGAAGAGATGAGGACAGTCAGACTAATAGAAGAGATGAGGACAGCCAGACTAATAGAAGAGATGAGGACAGCCAGACTAATAGAAGAGATGAGGACAGTCAGACTAATAGAAGAGATGAGGACAGTCAGACTAATAGAAGAGATGAGGACAGTCAGACTAATAGAAGAGATGAGGACAGTCAGACTAATAGAAGAGATGAGGACAGTCAGACTAATAGAAGAGATGAGGACAGTCAGACTAATAGAAGAGACGAGGACAGTCAGGCTAATAGAAGAGATGAGGACAGTCAGACTAATAGAAGAGACGAGGACAGTCAGACTAATAGAAGAGATGAGGACAGTCAGACTAATAGAAGAGATGAGGACAGTCAGACTAATAGAAGAGACGAGGACAGTCAGGCTAATAGAAGAGACGAGGACAGTCAGACTAATAGAAGAGATGAGGACAGTCAGACTAATAGAAGAGATGAGGACAGTCAGACTAATAGAAGAGATGAGGACAGTCAGACTAATAGAAGAGATGAGGACAGTCAGACTAATAGAAGAGATGAGGACAGTCAGACTAATAGAATAGATGACGACAGTCAGACTAATAGAAGAGATGAGGACAGTCAGGCTAATAGAAGAGATGAGGACAGTCAGGGTAATAGAAGAGATGAGGACAGTCAGACTAATAGAAGAGATGAGGACAGTCAGACTAATAGAAGAGAGGTAGCAGTGAAAGAATGTGTCTCACATGTGCCGCTTTGTCTGCGGACAAGGCCCCAGAGCCCTTGTCCTGGAGGGAAATCAGCTGGAGTCTGATCAATGGATCACTGATCTGATCGATTGGAAACTTCTCCGACTCCTTGGATACTGTGCTGTAGTATTCTCCCCAGATTGTGCTCTGTACACCCTGAAACCATTAACAAAACATTGACAGAAATTACATTTGATTCATAATATTAACAATACAATACAATAGACCATATCAAATAACTAGTTGTCTGTCTGGAGTTATGTGTTGAGATGTAGCCTACTAATTCAAAATTGACAGCAATATACCATTATTGACATTGTTCAGAACCAGAACCATAGATCCACCGTGTTTCTCAATTCAGTCTTGTGGACCCCCAGCTATAGGCCATAGGAGGTCTCTGAAGATGGCTTTGAAACTCTGCCTTTCATTAGTGCCACTTTAAATCTACCAGAAAACTCACCAGTTTGTCTAAATTCTCCTGGGAAATATCTGTGTTGTACGCCCATGATGCCAGGGAATACTGATACATGAGATGAGTAGCGTTCCCATCAAACTGGTCCAGAAACTCCTGTGCCCTTCTCTCTAAGTCTGACTGTGCTGCCACACAGGCCACAGCAATCAGCCCCACTAGAAGAAGCCTGGTCATAGACATCCTGTATGAATGTCCTCCACGGTCACACTGAGACCGCTTCAGTTTCTTACTCACTCATATCTAACTATAAGAGCTGTCTTCGCCCTTTGGTCAGAGTCATAACTCCAGCGTGTATCTTGTCCTTTATACACCGATGGGTGGATAGAAGGGTACAGTGTACGTCAGAGGGCCAGCTATCGCACGGCAGATGGGCTACTATCTCAAACATAACATTGCCTTTGTTCTACAACTATAACATTGTCTTGAAGTTACTGACAGTTTCTAAGTCTTGCTGTAACTTCTGCGCTGAGACAGTGAACATGTACACGTTTGAGGTGTGTGTGTGTGTGTGTGTGTGTGTGTGTGTGTGTGTGTGTGCCAAACCCATCACACTAGAGTAGAGTAGAATAGAACAGAATAGAATAGAACAGAATAAAATAGAACAGAGTAGAGTAGAATAGAATAGAACAGAGTAGAATAGAACAGAGTAGATTAGAATAGAACAGAGTAGAATAGAATAGAATAGAACAGAGTAGAATAGAATAGAGTAGAGTAGAATAGAATAGAACAGAGTAGAGCAGAGTAGAATAGAATAGAACAGAGTAGAGTAGAATAGAATAGAACAGAGTAGAATAGAACAGAGTAGAATAGAATAGAACAGAGTAGAATAGAACAGAGTAGAGTAGAATAGAATAGAACAGAGTAGAGCAGAGTAGAATAGAATAGAACAGAGTAGAGTAGAATAGAATAGAACAGAGTAGAGTAGAATAGAATATAATAAAATAGAACAGAGTAGAATAGAATAGAACAGAGTAGAGTAGAATATAATAGAATAGAACAGAGTAGAGTAGAATAGAATAGAACAGAGTAGAATAGAACAGAGTAGAATAGAACAGAGTAGAATAGAATAGAATAGAACAGAGTAGAGTAGAATAGAACAGAGTAGAATAGAATAGAATAGAACAGAGTAGAGTCGAATAGAATAGAATAGAACAGATTAGAGTAGAACAGAATAGAACAGAGTAGAACAGAGTAGAGTAGAACAGAGTAGAACAGAATAGAATAGAACAAAACAGAGTAGAGTAGAGTAGAATAGAATAGAGTAGAATAGAACAGAGTAGAATAGAGTAGAGTAGAGTAGAACAGAGTAGAGTAGAGTCTTTATTATCCACAGGGGGCAATTCATTTTGCAGCACATAGTGGAAACACATTGAACACATGACAATAAATAAATATAAAAACAATATATACCGCAGGGTTCCCCAACTGGTGGCCCGCGAGCCGAATTTGGCCCACAGGGATTTTATATGTCCCCTCAAGTTCTCTCAGCCAATTATTATTTATTTTATTTTACTTAAAATACTGTCAAAGCACCAGCAAAACGGCTCCAAGTGATTTTAATTTTGGAAATCTATTCCCACGTATATGTCACGCCCTGACCATAGTAAGCTGTTTATTCTCTGTGTTGGTTGGGGCGTGATAGTGACTAGGGTGGGTCATCTAGGTTTTTTGTATGTCTATGTTGGCCTGATATGGTTCCCAATCAGAGAGAGCTGTTTATCGTTGTCTCTGATTGGGGATCATATTTAGGTAGCCATTTCCCTCATTTGTGTTTGTGGGATCTTGTCTACATTGAGTTGCCTGAGTGCACACCAGTAGCTTCACGTTTCGTTTAAACTTTATTGTTTTTGTTTTGGTGAGTTTCTCTTTATTAAAAACATGTGGAACTTTGGTCACGCTGCACCTTGGTCTCCTCATTACGACGAACGTGAGAGATGTATGTGATCTTATACTGTACAAATGTAAGCAAGGTTTGAAATGATTACGTTGTATTCAAATATTATATCTGGGATTCAAAATGCTGTCAATTTGCAGTCTACAAATGATGTGTCATTATGTTCTGACCCCCTGACCATCAGCTGAAGAAAAAAGCCTCCCGCGGCTGAATCTCGTGGTTATATACTACAATATCCACACAGCTACCAGTACTACTAGAGGTTATTGAGACAGCTGATGGCAGCTAGGTCGTATAACCCTGATCTCCTGGTCCAGCTGCACTAAAGTACATCAGTACTGTGTGGCCATAAAAACATCCATTAAGACTTTGTCCCAAATTTGACCATGTTCCCTATGTGGTGCACTACTTTTGACTAGGGCCCTATGGCCCATAGTGCACTGTGTAGGGAATAGGGTGCCATTTGGGACATGCCCTAAAAGGAACTCAAACCAAACTTAAAATGTATTAGGGAGTTTTTCCTAGCCACCGTGCTTCTACCGTGCTTCTACACCTGCTTTGCTTGCTGTTTTGGGGTTTTAGGCTGGGTTTCTGTACAGCACTTTGAGATATCAGCTGATGTACGAAGGGCTGTATAAATACATTTGATTTGATTTGATATTAGCTCTGTTCAATGCAGGAAATGACTGCACAAATGTTTGGATTTTTAACAGTTAGTCATCTCAAATGCACCACTGCAAATGTTTAGCAAACTTTTCCCAAAACATAGATACTTTATAACACTTAACAAAAATACTTTATATTTATATAACAATATATTTATTGTTCGTCAATAAGCCTTTAATAGATTGTTTATAAGGAACTACTTTATTAACACAGGGAAGGAAACTCATTTTAACAGATCAATTCCCAACGGTTTGGTTTCCTGTGTCCTTAGCTGTACTTCAGCTGTACTTCAGCTGTACTTCAGCTGTACTTCAGCAGGGGAACATGATTTAAAAAATATACGGCAGGTCTTAATTGGCCTCTAGGTTGTAGCTGACACCTTATCAGACGCAGGGACTATTACAGGCAGGATGGAAACTGCAAGACATGCACCTTTGGGCCCTAAAGGGAGATAAGTATCGATCAGATCAAGGCAAAGTTGATTATTAAACTTGTTATTACAACAATATGATAACAGATATCTGACCCCAGTACCTGCAGTCCCCAGTATTGTATTTCTGTCTCAGTAAATGAATCAGCAGGAGAACAGCTGAAAGGGATTGTGGGGGGTTTTCCATCTTGTTCAACTCATTCATTTTATATCACTATATCATCATATGCTTTGGGTTTCATTTTATTGGTCTACTAAAACAAAACAACTAATGGACTTTTTGCATTTTGTCAGTACACTATATATATATTTTTTAAATCTCTTTACCTCAGAATGGAGTTGTCGTTTATTTTGGACTGAATGTGTATTGCAGGAGTATCCAGAGAGATGAAACTGCTAAAAGGTGTTGCCTAGTGACCAAAAAGTCACATGGGGTGTTTCTTTCTTCTGTCTGTGTTTACCTGACTGACCTCCAGTATTATAGAGTCACTTCCTGTGTGGCCCCTAGGCCGTGGTGGAAGGATACCTGTTCAACCTGTTCAGGCTTTCAGTGCATCGCCCGCGTAACCGTATCACTCCCTCCATGTCTGCCTCAGGATCAGGTGACAATGTCTGCGTTCCTAATGACACCCTATGTCCTATTGAGTGCACTAGGTTACTTTTGACCAGAGCACTATGAACCCTAGTCAACGTTTGTGCACTCTATAGAGAATAAGAAGCCATTTGGGACACAGGCTGTTTACCCGAATATCAAGTGTCTGTGACTTCAGGCCAAAACACAGAGGAGTTCCCTCACTTGTCACTGTTACACCAGAGATTAATATTCTAGTGTCATGACTGACAGGACGAACAATAACATCGTAAACCATCCCTTTTAATGTCCTTTCAGGAAATGGCTGTTTTTGAGTTGTTATCATTATGTAGCTGCTTGATATCATTGCAACTTAGATAACACCCTGAGAGAGAGAGTGAGAGAGAGAATGAGAGAGAGAGTGTGAGAGAGAGAGTGTGAGAGAGAGAGTGTGAGAGAGAGAGTGTGAGAGAGAGAGAGAGAGAGAGAGAGAGACAGAGAGAGACAGAGACAGAGAGACCTCCATTAGTGATGCTGCATGTGATTGATTCCAGGAAGATGAAGTTACGAGATCTGCCACAAGAGGGGGCTGCTCTATAGTCACAGAAGAATCAGCCTCTCTCTCTCTCTCTCTCTCTCTCTCTCTCTCTCTCTCATGTTCTGACATAACTATCAGGTATTCCAGGAATAGCTTTATCAGACAGAAATGTATATTTTTGCCTTTAGTACTAAAGCCGATAGAAAGTAATTGAATAACACATTCAGACATGGAAAAAAAGTACTGTCAAAAAATCTATTATAAGAAACAAGATTTGGAAGTGTCAGTCCTAAATCACATATAGTTTTTAACCCCTTTTCGGGAGTAGGCACAAACTACCTTCGACTCCTATTAGTTGTTTTAATCCAGTCCCGGTTACCTTCAGACGAGTCCCATCATGAACACATCATTGTGTTTGTGAGATAGAGTAGTCATAATCGTTTTTAATAGGTCCAACCGTTCAGATGCTCCAGGCGTTTTTTGTGAGAAGACAGATTTTTGGGGATGTCTCATGGTCTGACAAACACCTCTCTGTCACCTTTCACCTCAGATGTGGAAGAGGTCTGATAAACACCACTCTGTCACCTTTCACCTCAGATGTGGAAGAGGTCTGATAAACACCACTCTGTCACCTTTCACCTCAGATGTGGAAGAGGTCTGATAAACACCTCTCTGTCACCTTTCACCTCAGATGTGGAAGTGGTTTGACAAACACCTCTCTGTCACCTTTCACCTCAGATGTGGAAGAGGTCTGATAAACACCTCTCTGTCACCTTTCACCTCAGATGTCTCATGGTCTGATAAACACCTCTCTGTCACCTTTCACCTCAGATGTGGAAGAGGTCTGATAAACACCTCTCTGTCACCTTTCACCTCAGATGTGGAAGAGGTCTGATAAACACCTCTCTGTCACCTTTCACCTCAGATGTGGAAGAGGTCTGATAAACACCTCTCTGTCACCTTTCACCTCAGATGTGGAAGAGGTCTGATAAACACCTCTCTGTCACCTTTCACCTCAGATGTGGAAGAGGTCTGATAAACACCTCTCTGTCACCTTTCACCTCAGATGTGGAAGAGGTCTGATAAACACCTCTCTGTCACCTTTCACCTCAGATGTGGAAGAGGTCTGATAAACACCTCTCTGTCACCTTTCACCTCAGATGTGGAAGAGGTCTGATAAACACCTCTCTGTCACCTTTCACCTCAGATGTGGAAGAGGTCTGATAAACACCTCTCTGTCACCTTTCACCTCAGATGTGGAAGAGGTCTGATAAACACCTCTCTGTCACCATTCACCTCAGATGTGGAAGAGGTCTGATAAACACCTCTCTGTCACCTTTCACCTCAGATGTGGAAGAGGTCTGATAAACACCTCTCTGTCACCTTTCACCTCAGATGTGGAAGAGGTCTGATAAACACCTCTCTGTCACCTTTCACCTCAGATGTGGAAGAGGTCTGATAAACACCTCTCTGTCACCTTTCACCTCAGATGTGGAAGTGGTCTGATAAACACCTCTCTGTCACCTTTCACCTCAGATGTGGAAGAGGTCTGATAAACACCACTCTGTCACCTTTCACCTCAGATGTGGAAGAGGTCTGATAAACACCACTCTGTCACCTTTCACCTCAGATGTGGAAGAGGTCTGATAAACACCTCTCTGTCACTTTTCACCTCAGATGTGGAAGTGGTCTGATAAACACCTCTCTGTCACCTTTCACCTCAGATGTGGAAGTGGTCTGATAAACACCTCTCTGTCACCTTTCACCTCAGATGTGGAAGAGGTCTGATAAACACCTCTCTGTCACCTTTCACCTCAGATGTGGATGAGGTGGTTTGAGAGGCAGTCCATGCAAAAACACTTATCTCTAATATCTTTAACTGACTGATTTTTACAGGGATTTGTTTGTTATGTACCGTATATGTTGACGTACCGGTGCATCAATCGACTCTGGGGGTTAATAAACATATATTGTTTAAACCAGCTGAAAATCCTGCCATCCAGGACCTATACACAGTATACAAGGCAGTGTCAGAGGAAGGCCCAAAAAATTGTCAAAGACTCCAGTCACCCAAGTCATAGACTGTTCTCTGCTACCGCACGGCAAGCAGTACCGGAGCACCAAGGTCAGGTCCTAAAGGCTTCTTAACAGCTTCTACCCCCATAAGACTGCTGAACAATTCATCAAATGGCCACCCGGACTATTTACATTGAGCTACTCGCTGTTTATTATCTTTGTATAGTCACTTCACCCCTACTTACATGTACAGATGACCTCGACTAACCTGTATCCCCGCACATTAACTCAGTACCAGTACCCTCTGTATATAGCCTCGTTATTGTCATTTAATTTTATTGTGTTACTTTTTATTAAATGTTTTACTTTAGTTTATTTAGTAAATATTTTCTTAACTCTATTTATTGAACTGCATTGTTGGTTAAGGGCTTGTCAGTAAGCATTTCACGATAAGGTCTACCTACACCTGTTGTATTCAGCATTTCACGATAAGGTCTACCTACACCTGTTGTATTCGGTGCATGTGACAAATTTGATTTGATTTGAAATCCAGGGTTTCTTTTGTCAAAATGTTTTGTTATATTTCAGTCTTCTGTGATGTATATAAAGTGTAATTGTCACGCCCTGATCTGTTTCACCTGTCCTTGTGATTGTCTCCACCCCCCTCCAGGTGCCGCCCATCTTCCCCGTTATCCCCTGGGTATTTATACCTGGGTTTTCTGTCTGTCTGTTGCCAGTTCGTCTTGTTTGTTAAAGCCTACCAGTGTTTTGTCTCAGCTCCTGTTTACCCCTAGTCTCTCTTTGTTAGAGCCTACCAGTGGTTTGTCTCAGCTCCTGTTTACCCCTAGTCTCTCTTTGTTAGAGCCTACCAGTGGTTTGTCTCAGCTCCTGTTTACCCCTAGTCTCTCTTTGTTAGAGCCTACCAGTGGTTGGTCTCAGCTCCTGTTTACCCCTAGTCTCTCTTTGTTAGAGCCTACCAGTGGTTGGTCTCAGCTCCTGTTTACCCCTAGTCTCTCTTTGTTAGAGCCTACCAGTGGTTGGTCTCAGCTCCTGTTTACCCCTAGTCTCTGTTTGTTAAAGCCTACCAGTGGTTGGTCTCAGCTCCTGTTTACCCCTAGTCTCTCTTTGTTAGAGCCTACCAGTGGTTGGTCTCAGCTCCTGTTTACCCCTAGTCTCTGTTTGTTAAAGCCTACCAGTGGTTTGTCTCAGCTCCTGTTTGCCCCTAGTCTCTCTTTCTCGTCCTCCTGGTTTTTGACCTTTGCCTGTCCTGACCTTGTTCTCAGCCGCCTGAACACTGCCTGACCTGACCCTGGGCCTGCCTGCCGTCCTGTACCTTGGTCTCTGCTCTGGATTATCGACCCCTGCCTGACCTGACCTGTCGTTTGCCTGCTCCTGTGGTTACAATAAACATTGTTACTTTGCAATACATTTCAACTCTATATCTGACATGATACAGGTGTCTTCTTTTGTTAAACCCATAACCATGTGTGTGAGGTGGATACTGTTGTTAAACCCATAACCACGTGTGTGAGGTGGATACTGTTGTTATACCCATAACCATGTGTGTGAGGTGGATACTGTTGTTAAACCCATAACCATGTGTGTGAGGTGGATACTGTTGTTAAACCCATAACCATGTGTGTGAGGTGGATACTGTTGTTAAGCCCATAACCATGTGTGTGAGGTGGATACTGTTGTTAAACCCATAACCATGTGTGTGAGGTGGATACTGTTGTTAAACCCATAACCATGTGTGTGAGGTTAGAGCCTGTCCCTCAGCTTTGTAGGAGACCGGACACTGAACCACTGTGATCACCCCTAGAGCCTGTCCCTCAGCTTTGTAGGAGACCGGACACTGAACCACTGTGATCACCTCTAGAGCCTGTCCCTCAGCTTTGTAGGAGACCGGACACTGAACCACTGTGATCACCTCTAGAGCCTGTTCCTCAGCTTTGCTAACTTAGCAGTTCTGTTCTAGTACAGAGGTGGGGAGCCTCACCATAGACAGAGCTCAGACTGAGGCCCTCTGAATGATTCTGACACAACAGTATGGATTAAGTGAAACACTCGTTCAGCAAAACTATGAATGAACGCCCAGGAAACCCCTGTTGAGTGAACTTGAATAACATCCATTCATTCAACTTGAATGTGTCTGCGGATAGGACCCCTATACAGAACCAGGCCTGACAGGGGTGTGTTTAAGGACCACTATACAGAACCAGGCCTGACAGGGGTGTGTTTAAGGACCACTATACAGAACCAGGCCTGACAGGGGTGTGGTAAATGACCACTATACAGAACCAGGCCTGACAGGGGTGTGGTAAATGACCACTATACAGAACCAGGCCTGACAGGGCTGTGTTAAAGGACCACTATACAGAACCAGGCCTGACAGGGGTGTGTTTAAGGACCACTATACAGAACCAGGCCTGACAGGGGTGTGTTTAAGGACCCCTATACAGAACCAGGCCTGACAGGGGTGTGTTTAAGGACCCCTATACAGAACCAGGCCTGACAGGGGTGTGTTTAAGGACCACTATACAGAACCAGGCCTGACAGGGGTGTGTTTAAGGACCACTATACAGAACCAGGCCTGACAGGGGTGTGTTTAAGGACCACTATACAGAACCAGGCCTGACAGGGGTCAACGGGGCTGTGTTAAATTACTTCTATACAGAACCAGGCCTGACAGGGGTCAACAGGGCTGTGTTAAATGACTACTATACAGAACCAGGCCTGACAGGGGGTCAACAGGGCTGTGTTAAATTGACTACTATACAGAACCAGGCCTGACAAGGGTGTGGTAAATGACTACTATACAGAACCAGGCCTGACAGGGGTCTACAGGGCTGTGTTAAATGACTACTATACAGAACCAGGCCTGACGGGTCAACAGGGCTGTGTTAAATGACTACTATACAGAACCAGGCCTGACAGGGGTGTGTTTAAGGACCACTATACAGAACCAGGCCTGACAGGGGTGTGTTTAAGGACCACTATACAGAACCAGGCCTGACAGGGGTCAACGGGGCTGTGTTAAATGACTTCTATACAGAACCAGGCCTGACAGGGGTCAACAGGGCTGTGTTAAATGACTACTATACAGAACCAGGCCTGACAGGGGGTCAACAGGGCTGTGTTAAATTGACCACTATACAGAACCAGGCCTGACAGGGGTGTGTTTAAGGACCCCTATACAGAACCAGGCCTGACAGGGGTGTGTTTAAGGACCCCTATACAGAACCAGGCCTGACAGGGGTGTGTTTAAGGACCACTATACAGAACCAGAGCTGACAGGGGTGTGTTTAAGGACCACTATACAGAACCAGGCCTGACAGGGGTGTGTTTAAGGACCACTATACAGAACCAGGCCTGACAGGGGTCAACGGGGCTGTGTTAAATTACTTCTATACAGAACCAGGCCTGACAGGGGTCAACAGGGCTGTGTTAAATGACTACTATACAGAACCAGGCCTGACAGGGGGTCAACAGGGCTGTGTTAAATTGACTACTATACAGAACCAGGCCTGACAAGGGTGTGGTAAATGACTACTATACAGAACCAGGCCTGACAGGGGTCAACAGGGCTGTGTTAAATGACTACTATACAGAACCAGTTCTGACAGGGGTCAACAGGACTGTGTTAAATGACTACTATACAGAACCAGGCCTGACAGGGGTCAACAGGACTGTGTTAAATGACTACTATACAGAACCAGGCCTGACAGGGGTCAACAGGGCTGTGTTAAATGACTACTATACAGAACCAGGCCTGACAGGGGTCAACAGGGCTGTGTTAAATGACTACTATACAGAACCAGGCCTGACAGGGGTCTACAGGGCTGTGTTAAATGACTACTATACAGAACCAGGCCTGACAGGGGTCAACAGGGCTGTGTTAAATGACTACTTTACAGAACCAGGCCTGACAGGGGTGTGTTAAATGACTACTATACAGAACCAGGCCTGACAGTGCTGTGTTAAATGACTACTATACAGAACCAGGCCTGACAGGGGTCAACAGGGCTGTGTTAAATGACTACTATACAGAACCAGGCCTGACAGGGCTGTGTTAAATGACTACTATACAGAACCAGGCCTGACAGGGGTCTAAAGGGCTGTGTTAAATGACTACTATACAGAAACCAGGCCTGACAGGGGTGTGTTAAATGACTACTATACAGAACCAGGCCTGACAGGGCTGTGTTAAATGACTTCTATACAGAACCAGGCCTGACAGGGGTCTACAGGGCTGTGTTAAATGACTACTATACAGAACCAGGCCTGACGGGTCAACAGGGCTGTGTTAAATGACTACTATACAGAACCAGGCCTGACAGGGGTGTGTTTAAGGACCACTATACAGAACCAGGCCTGACAGGGGTGTGTTTAAGGACCACTATACAGAACCAGGCCTGACAGGGGTCAACGGGGCTGTGTTAAATGACTTCTATACAGAACCAGGCCTGACAGGGGTCAACAGGGCTGTGTTAAATGACTACTATACAGAACCAGGCCTGACAGGGGGTCAACAGGGCTGTGTTAAATTGACCACTATACAGAACCAGGCCTGACAGGGGTGTGTTTAAGGACCCCTATACAGAACCAGGCCTGACAGGGCTGTGTTTAAGGACCCCTATACAGAACCAGTTCTGACAGGGGTCAACAGGACTGTGTTAAATGACTACTATACAGAACCAGGCCTGACAGGGGTCAACAGGACTGTGTTAAATGACTACTATACAGAACCAGGCCAGACAGGGGTCAACAGGACTGTGTTAAATGACTACTATACAGAACCAGGCCTGACAGGGGTCAACAGGGCTGTGTTAAATGACTACTATACAGAACCAGGCCTGACAGGGGTCAACAGGGCTGTGTTAAATGACTACTATACAGAACCAGGCCTGACAGGGGTCTACAGGGCTGTGTTAAATGACTACTATACAGAACCAGGCCTGACAGGGGTCAACAGGGCTGTGTTAAATTACTACTTTACAGAACCAGGCCTGACAGGGGTGTGTTAAATGACTACTATACAGAACCAGGCCTGACAGTGCTGTGTTAAATGACTACTATACAGAACCAGGCCTGACAGGGGTCAACAGGGCTGTGTTAAATGAGTACTATACAGAACCAGGCCTGACAGGGCTGTGTTAAATGACTACTATACAGAACCAGGCCTGACAGGGGTCTAAAGGGCTGTGTTAAATGACTACTATACAGAAACCAGGCCTGACAGGGGTGTGTTAAATGACTACTATACAGAACCAGGCCTGACAGGGCTGTGTTAAATTACTTCTATACAGAACCAGGCCTGACAGGGGTCTACAGGGCTGTGTTAAATGACTACTATACAGAACCAGGCCTGACGGGTCAACAGGGCTGTGTTAAATGACTACTATACAGAACCAGGCCTGACAGGGCTGTGTAAAATGACTACTATACAGAACCAGGCCTGACAGGGGTCAACAGGACTGTGTTAAATGACTACTATACAGAACCAGGCCTGACAGGGGTCAACAGGGGTGTGTTAAATGACTACTATACAGAACCAGGCCTGACAGGGGTCAACGGGGCTGTGTTAAATGATTACTATACAGAACCAGGCCTGACAGGGGTCAACGGGGGTGTGTTAAATGACTACTATACAGATCCAGGCCTGACAGGGCTGTGTTAAATGACTACTATACAGAACCAGGCCTGACAGGGGTCAACAGGGCTGTGTTAAATGACTACTATACAGAACCAGGCCTGACAGGGGTGTGTTAAATGACCACTATACAGAACCAGGCCTGACAGGGCTGTGTTAAATGACTACTATACAGAACCAGGCCTGACAGGGGTCTAAAGGGCTGTGTTAAATGACTACTATACAGAAACCAGGCCTGACAGGGGTGTGTTAAATGACTACTATACAGAACCAGGCCTGACAGGGCTGTGTTAAATGACTTCTATACAGAACCAGGCCTGACAGGGGTCTACAGGGCTGTGTTAAATGACTACTATACAGAACCAGGCCTGACGGGTCAACAGGGCTGTGTTAATTGACTACTATACAGAACCAGGCCTGACAAGGGTGTGGTAAATGACTACTATACAGAACCAGGCCTGACAGGGGTCAACAGGGCTGTGTTAAATGACTACTATACAGAACCAGGCCTGACAGGGGTCAACAGGACTGTGTTAAATGACTACTATACAGAACCAGGCCTGACAGGGGTCAACAGGACTGTGTTAAATGACTACTATACAGAACCAGGCCAGACAGGGGTCAACAGGACTGTGTTAAATGACTACTATACCGAACCAGGCCTGACAGGGGTCAACAGGGCTATGTTAAATGACTACTATACAGAACCAGGCCTGACAGGGGTCAACAGGGCTGTGTTAAATGACTACTATACAGAACCAGGCCTGACAGGGGTCTACAGGGCTGTGTTAAATGACTACTATACAGAACCAGGCCTGACAGGGGTCAACAGGGCTGTGTTAAATGACTACTTTACAGAACCAGGCCTGACAGGGGTGTGTTAAATGACTACTATACAGAACCAGGCCTGACAGTGCTGTGTTAAATGACTACTATACAGAACCAGGCCTGACAGGGGTCAACAGGGCTGTGTTAAATGACTACTATACAGAACCAGGCCTGACAGGGCTGTGTTAAATGACTACTATACAGAACCAGGCCTGACAGGGGTCTAAAGGGCTGTGTTAAATGACTACTATACAGAAACCAGGCCTGACAGGGGTGTGTTAAATGACTACTATACAGAACCAGGCCTGACAGGGCTGTGTTAAATGACTTCTATACAGAACCAGGCCTGACAGGGGTCTACAGGGCTGTGTTAAATGACTACTATACAGAACCAGGCCTGACGGGTCAACAGGGCTGTGTTAAATGACTACTATACAGAACCAGGCCTGACAGGGCTGTGTTAAATGACTACTATACAGAACCAGGCCTGACAGGGGTCAACAGGACTGTGTTAAATGACTACTATACAGAACCAGGCCTGACAGGGGTCAACAGGGGTGTGTTAAATGACTACTATACAGAACCAGGCCTGACAGGGGTCAACGGGGCTGTGTTAAATGATTACTATACAGAACCAGGCCTGACAGGGTTCAACGGGGGTGTGTTAAATGACTACTATACAGATCCAGGCCTGACAGGGCTGTGTTAAATGACTACTATACAGAACCAGGCCTGACAGGGGTCAACAGGGCTGTGTTAAATGACTACTATACAGAACCAGGCCTGACAGGGGTGTGTTAAATGACCACTATACAGAACCAGGCCTGACAGGGCTGTGTTAAATGACTACTATATAGAACCAGGCCTGACAGGGGTCTAAAGGGCTGTGTTAAATGACTACTATACAGAAACCAGGCCTGACAGGGGTGCGTTAAATGACTACTATACAGAACCAGGCCTGACAGGGCTGTGTTAAATGACTTCTATACAGAACCAGGCCTGACAGGGGTCTACAGGGCTGTGTTAAATGACTACTATACAGAACCAGGCCTGACGGGTCAACAGGGCAGTGTTAAATGACTACTATACAGAACCAGGCCTGACAGGGCTGTGTTAAATGACTACTATACAGAACCAGGCCTGACAGGGGTCAACAGGACTGTGTTAAATGACTACTATCCAGAACCAGGCCTGACAGGGGTCAACAGGGCTGTGTTAAATGACTACTATACAGAACCAGGCCTGACAGGGCTGTGTTAAATGACTACTATACAGAACCAGGCCTGACAGGGGTCAACAGGACTGTGTTAAATGACTACTATACAGAACCAGGCCTGACAGGGGTCAACAGGGGTGTGTTAAATGACTACTATACAGAACCAGGCCTGACAGGGGTCAACGGGGCTGTGTTAAATGATTACTATACAGAACCAGGCCTGACAGGGGTCAACGGGGGTGTGTTAAATTACTATTATACAGATCCAGGCCTGACAGGGCTGTGTTAAATGACTACTATACAGAACCAGGCCTGACAGGGGTCAACAGGGCTGTGTTAAATGACTACTATACAGAACCAGGCCTGACAGGGGTGTGTTAAATGACCACTATACAGAACCAGGCCTGACAGGGCTGTGTTAAATGACTACTATACAGAACCAGGCCTGACAGGGCTGTGTTAAATGACTTCTATACAGAACCAGGCCTGACAGGGGTCTACAGGGCTGTGTTAAATGACTACTATACAGAACCAGGCCTGACGGGTCAACAGGGCTGTGTTAAATGACTACTATACAGAACCAGGCCTGACAGGGCTGTGTTAAATGACTACTATACAGAACCAGGCCTGACAGGGGTCAACAGGACTGTGTTAAATGACTACTATACAGAACCAGGCCTGACAGGGGTCAACAGGGGTGTGTTAAATGACTACTATACAGAACCAGGCCTGACAGTGCTGTGTTAAATGACTACTATACAGAACCAGGCCTGACAGGGGTCAACAGGGCTGTGTTAAATGACTACTATACAGAACCAGGCCTGACAGGGCTGTGTTAAATGACTACTATACAGAACCAGGCCTGACAGGGGTCTAAAGGGCTGTGTTAAATGACTACTATACAGAAACCAGGCCTGACAGGGGTGTGTTAAATGACTACTATACAGAACCAGGCCTGACAGGGCTGTGTTAAATGACTTCTATACAGAACCAGGCCTGACAGGGGTCTACAGGGCTGTGTTAAATGACTACTATACAGAACCAGGCCTGACGGGTCAACAGGGCTGTGTTAAATGACTACTATACAGAACCAGGCCTGACAGGGCTGTGTTAAATGACTACTATACAGAACCAGGCCTGACAGGGGTCAACAGGACTGTGTTAAATGACTACTATACAGAACCAGGCCTGACAGGGGTCAACAGGGGTGTGTTAAATGACTACTATACAGAACCAGGCCTGACAGGGGTCAACGGGGCTGTGTTAAATGATTACTATACAGAACCAGGCCTGACAGGGTTCAACGGGGGTGTGTTAAATGACTACTATACAGATCCAGGCCTGACAGGGCTGTGTTAAATGACTACTATACAGAACCAGGCCTGACAGGGGTCAACAGGGCTGTGTTAAATGACTACTATACAGAACCAGGCCTGACAGGGGTGTGTTAAATGACCACTATACAGAACCAGGCCTGACAGGGCTGTGTTAAATGACTACTATATAGAACCAGGCTTGACAGGGGTCTAAAGGGCTGTGTTAAATGACTACTATACAGAAACCAGGCCTGACAGGGGTGTGTTAAATGACTACTATACAGAACCAGGCCTGACAGGGCTGTGTTAAATGACTTCTATACAGAACCAGGCCTGACAGGGGTCTACAGGGCTGTGTTAAATGACTACTATACAGAACCAGGCCTGACGGGTCAACAGGGCTGTGTTAAATGACTACTATACAGAACCAGGCCTGACAGGGCTGTGTTAAATGACTACTATACAGAACCAGGCCTGACAGGGGTCAACAGGACTGTGTTAAATGACTACTATACAGAACCAGGCCTGACAGGGGTCAACAGGGCTGTGTTAAATGACTACTATACAGAACCAGGCCTGACAGGGCTGTGTTAAATGACTACTATACAGAACCAGGCCTGACAGGGGTCAACAGGACTGTGTTAAATGACTACTATACAGAACCAGGCCTGACAGGGGTCAACAGGGGTGTGTTAAATGACTACTATACAGAACCAGGCCTGACAGGGGTCAACGGGGCTGTGTTAAATGATTACTATACAGAACCAGGCCTGACAGGGGTCAACGGGGGTGTGTTAAATGACTATTATACAGATCCAGGCCTGACAGGGCTGTGTTAAATGACTACTATACAGAACCAGGCCTGACAGGGGTCAACAGGGCTGTGTTAAATGACTACTATACAGAACCAGGCCTGACAGGGGTGTGTTAAATGACCACTATACAGAACCAGGCCTGACAGGGCTGTGTTAAATGACTACTATACAGAACCAGGCCTGACAGGGGTCTAAAAGGCTGTGTTAAATGACTACTATACAGAAACCAGGCCTGACAGGGGTGTGTTAAATGACTACTATACAGAACCAGGCCTGACAGGGCTGTGTTAAATGACTTCTATACAGAACCAGGCCTGACAGGGGTCTACAGGGCTGTGTTAAATGACTACTATACAGAACCAGGCCTGACGGGTCAACAGGGCTGTGTTAAATGACTACTATACAGAACCAGGCCTGACAGGGCTGTGTTAAATGACTACTATACAGAACCAGGCCTGACAGGGGTCAACAGGACTGTGTTAAATGACTACTATACAGAACCAGGCCTGACAGGGGTCAACAGGGGTGTGTTAAATGACTACTATACAGAACCAGGCCTGACAGGGGTCAACGGGGCTGTGTTAAATGATTACTATACAGAACCAGGCCTGACAGGGGTCAACGGGGGTGTGTTAAATGACTACTATACAGATCCAGGCCTGACAGGGCTGTGTTAAATGACTACTATACAGAACCAGGCCTGACAGGGGTCAACAGGGCTGTGTTAAATGACTACTATACAGAACCAGGCCTGACAGGGGTGTGTTAAATGACCACTATACAGAACCAGGCCTGACAGGGCTGTGTTAAATGACTACTATACAGAACCAGGCCTGACAGGGGTCTAAAGGGCTGTGTTAAATGACTACTATACAGAAACCAGGCCTGACAGGGGTGTGTTAAATGACTACTATACAGAACCAGGCCTGACAGGGCTGTGTTAAATGACTTCTATACAGAACCAGGCCTGACAGGGGTCAACAGGGCTGTGTTAAATGACTACTATACAGAACCAGGCCTGACGGGTCAACAGGGCTGTGTTAAATGACTACTATACAGAACCAGGCCTGACAGGGCTGTGTTAAATGACTACTATACAGAACCAGGCCTGACAGGGGTCAACAGGACTGTGTTAAATGACTACTATACAGAACCAGGCCTGACAGGGGTCAACAGGGCTGTGTTAAATGACTACTATACAGAACCAGGCCTGACAGGGCTGTGTTAAATGACTACTATACAGAACCAGGCCTGACAGGGGTCAACAGGACTGTGTTAAATGACTACTATACAGAACCAGGCCTGACAGGGGTCAACAGGGGTGTGTTAAATGACTACTATACAGAACCAGGCCTGACAGGGGTCAACGGGGCTGTGTTAAATGATTACTATACAGAACCAGGCCTGACAGGGGTCAACGGGGGTGTGTTAAATTACTATTATACAGATCCAGGCCTGACAGGGCTGTGTTAAATGACTACTATACAGAACCAGGCCTGACAGGGGTCAACAGGGCTGTGTTAAATGACTACTATACAGAACCAGGCCTGACAGGGGTGTGTTAAATGACCACTATACAGAACCAGGCCTGACAGGGCTGTGTTAAATGACTACTATACAGAACCAGGCCTGACAGGGCTGTGTTAAATGACTTCTATACAGAACCAGGCCTGACAGGGGTCTACAGGGCTGTGTTAAATGACTACTATACAGAACCAGGCCTGACGGGTCAACAGGGCTGTGTTAAATGACTACTATACAGAACCAGGCCTGACAGGGCTGTGTTAAATGACTACTATACAGAACCAGGCCTGACAGGGGTCAACAGGACTGTGTTAAATGACTACTATACAGAACCAGGCCTGACAGGGGTCAACAGGGGTGTGTTAAATGACTACTATACAGAACCAGGCCTGACAGTGCTGTGTTAAATGACTACTATACAGAACCAGGCCTGACAGGGGTCAACAGGGCTGTGTTAAATGACTACTATACAGAACCAGGCCTGACAGGGCTGTGTTAAATGACTACTATACAGAACCAGGCCTGACAGGGGTCTAAAGGGCTGTGTTAAATGACTACTATACAGAAACCAGGCCTGACAGGGGTGTGTTAAATGACTACTATACAGAACCAGGCCTGACAGGGCTGTGTTAAATGACTTCTATACAGAACCAGGCCTGACAGGGGTCTACAGGGCTGTGTTAAATGACTACTATACAGAACCAGGCCTGACGGGTCAACAGGGCTGTGTTAAATGACTACTATACAGAACCAGGCCTGACAGGGCTGTGTTAAATGACTACTATACAGAACCAGGCCTGACAGGGGTCAACAGGACTGTGTTAAATGACTACTATACAGAACCAGGCCTGACAGGGGTCAACAGGGGTGTGTTAAATGACTACTATACAGAACCAGGCCTGACAGGGGTCAACGGGGCTGTGTTAAATGATTACTATACAGAACCAGGCCTGACAGGGTTCAACGGGGGTGTGTTAAATGACTACTATACAGATCCAGGCCTGACAGGGCTGTGTTAAATGACTACTATACAGAACCAGGCCTGACAGGGGTCAACAGGGCTGTGTTAAATGACTACTATACAGAACCAGGCCTGACAGGGGTGTGTTAAATGACCACTATACAGAACCAGGCCTGACAGGGCTGTGTTAAATGACTACTATATAGAACCAGGCTTGACAGGGGTCTAAAGGGCTGTGTTAAATGACTACTATACAGAAACCAGGCCTGACAGGGGTGTGTTAAATGACTACTATACAGAACCAGGCCTGACAGGGCTGTGTTAAATGACTTCTATACAGAACCAGGCCTGACAGGGGTCTACAGGGCTGTGTTAAATGACTACTATACAGAACCAGGCCTGACGGGTCAACAGGGCTGTGTTAAATGACTACTATACAGAACCAGGCCTGACAGGGCTGTGTTAAATGACTACTATACAGAACCAGGCCTGACAGGGCTGTGTTAAATGACTTCTATACAGAACCAGGCCTGACAG
The DNA here is from genome assembly GCF_013265735.2 of Oncorhynchus mykiss. NCBI lineage: Eukaryota > Metazoa > Chordata > Actinopteri > Salmoniformes > Salmonidae > Oncorhynchus > Oncorhynchus mykiss. The sequence continues at coordinate 7,301,790 of NC_048582.1, read as the reverse complement.
GGGTCTACAGGGCTGTGTTAAATGACTACTATACAGAACCAGGCCTGACGGGTCAACAGGGCTGTGTTAAATGACTACTATACAGAACCAGGCCTGACAGGGCTGTGTTAAATGACTACTATACAGAACCAGGCCTGACAGGGGTCAACAGGACTGTGTTAAATGACTACTATACAGAACCAGGCCTGACAGGGGTCAACAGGGGTGTGTTAAATGACTACTATACAGAACCAGGCCTGACAGGGGTCAACGGGGCTGTGTTAAATGATTACTATACAGAACCAGGCCTGACAGGGTTCAACGGGGGTGTGTTAAATGACTACTATACAGATCCAGGCCTGACAGGGCTGTGTTAAATGACTACTATACAGAACCAGGCCTGACAGGGGTCAACAGGGCTGTGTTAAATGACTACTATACAGAACCAGGCCTGACAGGGGTGTGTTAAATGACCACTATACAGAACCAGGCCTGACAGGGCTGTGTTAAATGACTACTATATAGAACCAGGCTTGACAGGGGTCTAAAGGGCTGTGTTAAATGACTACTACACAGAAACCAGGCCTGACAGGGGTGTGTTAAATGACTACTATACAGAACCAGGCCTGACAGGGCTGTGTTAAATGACTTCTATACAGAACCAGGCCTGACAGGGGTCTACAGGGCTGTGTTAAATGACTACTATACAGAACCAGGCCTGACGGGTCAACAGGGCTGTGTTAAATGACTACTATACAGAACCAGGCCTGACAGGGCTGTGTTAAATGACTACTATACAGAACCAGGCCTGACAGGGGTCAACAGGACTGTGTTAAATGACTACTATACAGAACCAGGCCTGACAGGGGTCAACAGGGCTGTGTTAAATGACTACTATACAGAACCAGGCCTGACAGGGCTGTGTTAAATGACTACTATACAGAACCAGGCCTGACAGGGGTCAACAGGACTGTGTTAAATGACTACTATACAGAACCAGGCCTGACAGGGGTCAACAGGGGTGTGTTAAATGACTACTATACAGAACCAGGCCTGACAGGGGTCAACGGGGCTGTGTTAAATGATTACTATACAGAACCAGGCCTGACAGGGGTCAACGGGGGTGTGTTAAATGACTATTATACAGATCCAGGCCTGACAGGGCTGTGTTAAATGACTACTATACAGAACCAGGCCTGACAGGGGTCAACAGGGCTGTGTTAAATGACTACTATACAGAACCAGGCCTGACAGGGGTGTGTTAAATGACCACTATACAGAACCAGGCCTGACAGGGCTGTGTTAAATGACTACTATACAGAACCAGGCCTGACAGGGGTCTAAAAGGCTGTGTTAAATGACTACTATACAGAAACCAGGCCTGACAGGGGTGTGTTAAATGACTACTATACAGAACCAGGCCTGACAGGGCTGTGTTAAATGACTTCTATACAGAACCAGGCCTGACAGGGGTCTACAGGGCTGTGTTAAATGACTACTATACAGAACCAGGCCTGACGGGTCAACAGGGCTGTGTTAAATGACTACTATACAGAACCAGGCCTGACAGGGCTGTGTTAAATGACTACTATACAGAACCAGGCCTGACAGGGGTCAACAGGACTGTGTTAAATGACTACTATACAGAACCAGGCCTGACAGGGGTCAACAGGGGTGTGTTAAATGACTACTATACAGAACCAGGCCTGACAGGGGTCAACGGGGCTGTGTTAAATGATTACTATACAGAACCAGGCCTGACAGGGGTCAACGGGGGTGTGTTAAATGACTACTATACAGATCCAGGCCTGACAGGGCTGTGTTAAATGACTACTATACAGAACCAGGCCTGACAGGGGTCAACAGGGCTGTGTTAAATGACTACTATACAGAACCAGGCCTGACAGGGGTGTGTTAAATGACCACTATACAGAACCAGGCCTGACAGGGCTGTGTTAAATGACTACTATACAGAACCAGGCCTGACAGGGGTCTAAAGGGCTGTGTTAAATGACTACTATACAGAAACCAGGCCTGACAGGGGTGTGTTAAATGACTACTATACAGAACCAGGCCTGACAGGGCTGTGTTAAATGACTTCTATACAGAACCAGGCCTGACAGGGGTCAACAGGGCTGTGTTAAATGACTACTATACAGAACCAGGCCTGACGGGTCAACAGGGCTGTGTTAAATGACTACTATACAGAACCAGGCCTGACAGGGCTGTGTTAAATGACTACTATACAGAACCAGGCCTGACAGGGGTCAACAGGACTGTGTTAAATGACTACTATACAGAACCAGGCCTGACAGGGGTCAACAGGGGTGTGTTAAATGACTACTATACAGAACCAGGCCTGACAGGGGTCAACGGGGCTGTGTTAAATGATTACTATACAGAACCAGGCCTGACAGGGGTCAACGGGGGTGTGTTAAATGACTACTCTACAGAACCAGGCCTGACAGGGCTGTGTTAAATGACTACTATACAGAACCAGGCCTGACAGGGCTGTGTTAAATGACTACTATACAGAACCAGGCCTGACAGGGGTCAACAGGGCTGTGTTAAATGGGTAATCAGCAGATGCTACATCCACTTTTGGACTCAGAAATGAATGATATGTACCAATTGATTCTTGAAGAATGTAACTTATAAATGCCTCATGAGCTTAGTTTAACTGTTGTACCCATCAGAACCCAAAATATAAGCTTGTTTTACTACAGTGTTTGTAAACAAAGCATATTTAAATAAACACTATATAGCCTGGTTAAATCTATCATTTTGATATCATGGATGTCAGCCCTTGCATGGCTTTAAACAGTGGTTCTGAAAGAAGACCTATGAAGTGACAACTGGTGTGGCATATCTTGTTTTATTACATAGGATCAATGAACCTGCGGTTTTTATCATAAATGTCAATGATTAATTGGTGTTGTCTGTCAGTTCTTTAAACAATATACGTTTGTAGTTATCGGCCCAAGGCCAATGGACTTTTCTTTGGTTTATACAATTTATATGATCTTGACCTCAGCAATGCAGCTAAAGATTAGATCAAGCTGAATCTTTTCTCAAAGACAAAGATCTGACTATATTCCAGCCCTCTGTTTTTCATACGCTGCTCTTCCCATTATGACTGTAATAGTAGAGACAGTATGCAGCACGCGCTTCCCCGTTGATTTGCCGCTCAACACACTAGGCAGGCTACTGCCGCTTGAATAGCTTCCGCTATTCCTGAATCCTGATCCGGTCTGAGGATATCACTCCGGGGTTTTGTGTTCTCTTCCTTTAAAGCCATCACGCTCTATTCTGGAGCAATGAAAAAGTAGAACCGGGGAGGCCACCGAGGCAACCCAAGATCATTCGGGTAGCGCGGATCCTTATATGCAGGCAGGCTGCGCCACGCGTCGGGAGAACGGACGGAGTAAGATCTCAGCAACGAAAAGGATGGAGGGTCTGAAGGAGACACGGGGAATTTTGGATTGAGGAGAGGAGGGGACGAGGGACGGAAGACCGCCCGATGAACGACAGTTTTTTTCTTGGATATTTTTTGTGTGCTTTTTTTAGGGGGGATTTTGGATAATTTTTGCGGTTGATCAAAATGCCATTTGCCAAAAGGATTGTAGAACCCCAGTTACTGTGCAGGTTACCTATTCCAAATGACGAAGGCTCGCTCAACGTTGAGGATCTGTGCTCCATCAATAATGTGGTGCTCTCGCGGACCTTGCGGCAGCTCTCCGACCTGGCCAAACACGCCTGCTCCCTATTCCAGGAGCTGGAGAACGAGATCATGTCCACCAACCAGAGGGTCTGGGTTCTGCAGAATAAAATAGGGAAGATCCAACAGAACGCCAGCGGTCTAGATCCCAGACAGGAGGCAGTGCGTAAGTAGCCTAACCACCATTACTAAAATGTCTCAATTGTACGCTATGTTATATAGTTGCGTCTGCTTCTGCAATGTGTGGGATTTGTGTTTATATTCCATTCATTCCGAGGCATCGCAGTGCGTTCAAGTCGTAAGGACACACACGCCTCGATTTTCGCGGCGCCCGAGCCCACACTAGAATCTCCTCCACATTGAAATGTGTCACACGGATGCATGCGCACACCTGCATTGCACTGACCTGGCCCTGATATTGTGAATTTGTTATACCGAATTTAAAATATGAATATACGTTCACACAAACCCATTATGTGCTGTTTGGAGTTTCACATCCGTGCCTATTTTTCCCTTGACGGTTTTTTAAAAGTAATTTGATGTAGAATTCTTGAGCTTCGGAGATGTCATGCCACAGAGGGGCGTGTAGTCTGCATTGGAATGGGCAGTGGTACCAGTGGCAGTATCCTCCACATCATCATCATCATCTCTTGGTAGTATCCTAGCCTGCATCTAATATAGCTGTGACTGAATGCGTAAAACGCAACATTCTATAATGGAAGTTAAGGAATAAATATGGAATGTTGAATATCGTTCTCAGAATGCAGTGTGATATTGTTTACACTCATCATCCGCCACTAGAGCAAACCCACCTTTGACAGCACAGCATTAATCGTCCTAGCATTAATAATGACTTTATATGGCGATGGACATTGCAGTCCGAATATGAAGTCATGGATAGATAGTATATGACTGATAATTATGTCATTATAAGATGATGATTAAACACAGACAATTGTTCAATGGGATGGATGCATTTGGGAAGAAACCCAGTGGCCTCACTTGGAGGGACTGCAAGCCCATAGATATGAATAGGCTAGATGTTGTTTTGGATGTATTGATGTTCAATGTGTTGTTTGATGTCTGTTTCACATCATATGGTGCAGTAGATAGGGAATGGTAGGTACCTGGCGCTGACCTTATGCAGTCATAGGCTGTCTGAAAACGGTTCCTACATAAGCAACATACTGTGGATTCATTCCCATAGCCGAGCCTTCTATTTCCAGGGAACTAAACAGCATTCTAAGCCTCAGGCGAAATGAAGGGTGGAAAAATAACACGACTCCATCTTTAAAATTCATTTCAGTCATCCACCCTGGCTTTCCCCCTCTCTCTTCCCTTTTCTCTCTCTTCTCCCTCCCTCCCTCCCTCCCTCTCTCCCTCTCTCTTCCTCGAGCCACAGCAGTCAGTGTAATGCAAGCCATGGTTTAGTTACGTAAGGAAAAGAGAGACATTCACTTATTCCACTATTTCTAACAGTCACCTAACTGAGATGTGATGGTGATGTTGTAGCCTAGAAATTGTAGTGCTACTGCTGTTGCTGTGAATCATCATGGAGTATTTAGAAAGAGAGAGAGTGTGAGAGAGACAGAGAGTAAGAGAGAGAGGGGGGGGGTAGAGGCCAACTCTGGTGTGGATGGATGCAGTGATGATGATGTGGTCTGGGTTTGGCTGTAGGTAGGCATGCTGCTAGCCGAGACTGGGCAGCAGCATGGCTACACCAAGCCAGTGAAAGGGAGGACTGTGAAAGGCTGGATTGGAGGGACGAGGAGGATGAGGATCGTTTCTCTCCAGTGATGATGATGTGGTCTGGGTTTGGCTGTAGGTAGCCATGCTGCTAGCCGAGACTGGGCAGCAGCATGGCTACACCAAGCCAGTGAAAGGGAGGACTGTGAAAGGCTGGATTGGAGGGACGAGGAGGATGAGGATCGTTCCTCTCCAGTGATGATGATGTGGTCTGGGTTTGGCTGTAGGTAGCCATGCTGCTAGCCGAGACTGGGCAGCAGCATGGCTACACCAAGCCAGTGAAAGGGAGGACTGTGAAAGGCTGGATTGGAGGGACGAGGAGGATGAGGATCGTTCCTCTCCAGTGTTGATGGTAAACTAAATCCTGGCTCTCTGGGATGCTGTGTTCAAAGAAATATAATAGCTAGAACAGGAAAAAGCCTCATGCCATTGCAATTGGCTTGAATGGAGATTCCTGTTCTAGTAAGCCTAATTCTATGTTTATGGCTGTTAAGCATGCATCAAATCAAACTTTATTTGTCACATGCGCCCGAATACAACAGGTGTAGTAGACCTTACCGTGAAATGCTTACTGACAAGCCCTTAACCAACAGTGTAGACCTTACCGTGAAATGCTTACTGACAAGCCCTTAACCAACAGTGTAGACCTTACCGTGAAATGCTTACTGACATGCCCTTAACCAACAGTGTAGACCTTACCGTGAAATGCTTACTGACATGCCCTTAACCAACAGTGTAGACCTTACCGTGAAATGCTTACTTACAGGCCCTTAACCAACAGTGTAGACCTTACCGTGAAATGCTTACTTACAAGCCCTTAACCAACAGTGTAGACCTTACCGTGAAATGCTTACTTACAAGCCCTTAACCAACCATGCAGTTCAAGAAGAGTTAAGAAAATATTTACCAAATAAACTCAAGTAAAAAATAAAATAAATAACAATGAAATAACAATAATGAGGCTATACCGAGTCAGTGTGCGGGGGGGGTACAGGTTAGTTGAGGTAATTTGTACACGTACTGTAGGTAGGTGTGACTTCTGTCCAATGCAAATGAATGGGGCTGGGAATCTAGACTAGAGACTATTTATTTAGATCTATTTCCAGCCCACTGATCTGATCTGGCACGGTTTGAATTGAATCATTTGTTGGTTATTAGCAGGTACTCAAACTTTTTGCTAAAAATAACTTGAATGTGTAGATAATAAATGACTTTGAAATGTAGCTACTCTGGCCTGAAGTGTCCCTCTTTGCTGACACTGACAGGGAACTTTGAAATGCAGCTACTCTGGCCTGAAGTGTCCCTCTGGCCTGAAGTGTCCCTCTTTACTAACACTGACAGGGAACTTTGACATGTAGCTACTCTGGCCTGAAGTGTCCCTCTTTGCTGACACTGACAGGGAACTTTGAAATGCAGCTACTCTGGCCTGAAGTGTCCCTCTTTACTAACACTGACAGGGAACTTAGAAATGCAGCTACTCTGGCCTGAAGTGTCCCTCTTTGCTGACACTGACAGGGAACTTTGACATGTAGCTACTCTGGCCTGAAGTGTCCCTCTTTACTAACACTGACAGGGAACTTTGACATGCAGCTACTCTGGCCTGAAGTGTCCCTCTTTACTAACACTGACAGGGAACTTTGACATGCAGCTACTCTGGCCTGAAGTGGCCCTCTTTACTAACACTGACAGGGAACTTTGACATGTAGCTACTCTGGCCTGAAGTGTCCCTCTTTACTAACACTGACAGGGAACTTTGAAATGCAGCTACTCTGGCCTGAAGTGGCCCTCTTTACTAACACTGACAGGGAACTTTGAAATGCAGCTACTCTGGCCTGAAGTGTCCCTCTTTACTGACACTGACAGGGAACTTTGAAATGTAGCTACTCTGGCCTGAAGTGTCCCTCTTTACTAACACTGACAGGGAACTTTGACATGTAGCTACTCTGGCCTGAAGTGTCCCTCTTTACTAACACTGACAGGGAACTTTGAAATGCAGCTACTCTGGCCTGAAGTGTCCCTCTTTACTGACACTAACAGGGAACTTTGAAATGTAGCTACTCTGGCCTGAAGTGTCCCTCTTTACTGACACTGACAGGGAACTTTGAAATGCAGCTACTCTGGCCTGAAGTGTCCCTCTTTACTGACACTGACAGGGAACTTTGAAATGCAGCTACTCTGGCCTGAAGTGTCCCTCTTTGCTGACACTGACAGGGAACTTTGAAATGTAGCTACTCTGGCCTGAAGTGTCCCTCTTTGCTGACACTGACAGGGAACTTTGAAATGCAGCTACTCTGGCCTGAAGTGTCCCTCTTTGCTGACACTGACAGGGAACTTTGACATGTAGCTACTCTGGCCTGAAGTGTCCCTCTTTGCTGACACTGACAGGGAACTTTGACATGTAGCTACTCTGGCCTGAAGTGTCCCTCTTTACTGACACTGACAGGGAACTTTGAAATGCAGCTACTCTGGCCTGAAGTGTCCCTCTTTGCTAACACTGACAGGGAACTTTGAAATGCAGCTACTCTGGCCTGAAGTGTCCCTCTTTGCTGACACTGACAGGGAACTTTGAAATGTAGCTACTCTGGCCTGGAGTGTCCCTCTTTACTAACACTGACAGGGAACTTTGAAATGCAGCTACTCTGGCCTGAAGTGTCCCTCTTTGCTAACACTGACAGGGAACTTTGAAATGCAGCTACTCTGGCCTGAAGTGTCCCTCTTTACTAACACTGACAGGGAACTTTGAAATGCAGCTACTCTGGCCTGAAGTGTCCCTCTTTACTGACACTGACAGGGAACTTTGAAATGCAGCTACTCTGGCCTGAAGTGTCCCTCTTTGCTGACACTGACAGGGAACTTTGAAATGCAGCTACTCTGGCCTGAAGTGTACCTCTTTACTAACACTGACACTTAGTTTAGTCATAGCCAGTTGAAGTTTCACACGATGATTACCCTTATCGTTGGTGATGGCCTGGCCTTCTATAATGTCATCTCAACAGAGATGGTGGGGAACCTGGCTTGTCATCTTAGTTTAGTTTGAAAGAGGCTGGAGTGGAGGCTGAGGCTGAATGGTGATGTTGGTGAGAGTGATGAGGCTGGGGTTTCTTAGACACATGGCCAGGGAACCCCCAAATCCTCTACCCCCCTCCACAAGCAGCCCAGACAGACCAGACCGTCCCTCTGCTTCTCCACAGGGGAGGGGCGGGCCATGTGAAGGCATCAAAGCCTGACCTGACCCCCCCTGGCTCCCTGACCCCCTGGCATCTTAGCCCTGAGAAGGGAATAGTTTCACTATGAACTCTACTCAAGGAGAACTCAAAAGAGAGTCGTTTCAGTAGTTTACAGTGTGCCATCCACTACCAGGCATGCTGTGGGTGGTGTTCCTCAGGTCTTAGTTCCATCCACTACCAGGCATGCTGTGACTGGTGTTCCTCAGGTCTTAGTTCCATCCACTACCAGGCATGCTATTGCTGGTGTTCCTCAGGTCTTAGTTCCATCCACTACCAGGCATGCTGTGACTGGTGTTCCTCAGGTCTTAGTTCCATCCACTACCAGGCATGCTGTTGCTGGTGTTCCTCAGGTCTTAGTTCCATCCACTACCAGGCATGCTGTGACTGGTGTTCCTCAGGTCTTAGTTCCATCCACTACCAGGCATGCTGTGACTGGTGTTCCTCAGGTCTTAGTTCCATCCACTACCAGGCATGCTGTGACTGATGTTCCTCAGGTCTTAGTTCCATCCACTACCAGGCATGCTGTGGCTGATGCTCCTCAGGTCTTAGTTCCATCCACTACCAGGCATGCTGTGGCTGATGTTCCTCAGGTCTTAGTTCCATCCACTACCAGGCATGCTGTGACTGATGTTCCTCAGGTCTTAGTTCCATCCACTACCAGGCATGCTGTGACTGGTGTTCCTCAGGTCTTAGTTCCATCCACTACCAGGCATGCTGTGGCTGATGCTCCTCAGGTCTTAGTTCCATCCACTACCAGGCATGCTGTGACTGGTGTTCCTCAGGTCTTAGTTCCATCCACTACCAGGCATGCTGTGGCTGATGCTCCTCAGGTCTTAGTTCCATCCACTACCAGGCATGCTGTGACTGGTGTTCCTCAGGTCTTAGTTCCATCCACTACCAGGCATGCTGTGGCTGATGCTCCTCAGGTCTTAGTTCCATCCACTACCAGGCATGCTGTGGCTGATGCTCCTCAGGTCTTAGTTCCATCCACTACCAGGCATGCTGTGACTGATGCTCCTCAGGTCTTAGTTCCATCCACTACCAGGCATGCTGTGACTGGTGTTCCTCAGGTCTTAGTTCCATCCACTACCAGGCATGCTGTGACTGGTGTTCCTCAGGTCTTAGTTCCATCCACTACCAGGCATGCTGTGACTGGTGTTCCTCAGGTCTTAGTTCCATCCACTACCAGGCATGCTGTGACTGGTGTTCCTCAGTTCTCTGAACTGAAAGGCTTCTTAATGATTTCCTCCTTCTTAACTAAAGACAACTGACCCTGAGGGGGGGATAGGTACACACACTAACACAAGGACACACACACACACACACACACACACACACACACACACACACACACACACACACACACACACACACACACACACACACACACATAAACTCCTGGTGCTGTTTGAGAGGGCTGCCAGGTGAATAAGACACCCTGAGGGATACATCCTAAAGAACAGGAGGTACAGATTGTTCAGGAATCAGTTGTACTGTTGACAGAAAGGACAGGATGTTCAGGGATCAGTTGTACTGTTGACAGAAAGGACAGGATGTTCAGGAATCAGTTGTGCTGTTGACAGAAAGGACAGGATGTTCAGGGATCAGTTGTGCTGTTGACAGAAAGGACAGGATGTTCAGGGATCAGTTGTACTGTTGACAGGAAGTACAGATTGTTCAGGAATCAGTTGTGCTGTTGACAGAAAGGACAGGATGTTCAGGGATCAGTTGTGCTGTTGACAGAAAGGACAGATTGTTCAGGAATCAGTTGTACTGTTGACAGAAAGGACAGTTTGTTCAGGGATCCGTTGTGCTGTTGACAGAAAGGACAGGATGTTCAGGGATCAGTTGTGCTGTTGACAGAAAGGACAGATTGTTCAGGAATCAGTTGTACTGTTGACAGAAAGGACAGGATGTTCAGGAATCAGTTGTACTGTTGACAGAAAGGACAGTTTGTTCAGGAATCAGTTGTACTGTTGACAACATTGCATTAGAAGGGTCAGTCAGCCCCTGAGGTGGAGGTGTGGACTTTTTCCTTCACTAAACTATGTGTTTTTCTCTCCAATATGTACCCTAGTGATTGACACATAGTCCAGAGGATGGGTTAGTGTCACACATTTTATAATCACAAAGTCAGACCTTTACAGTGCTCTGTTTGAGTGTCGATGAGTAAGCTACATTGAACTACATTACAGTTCTCCTGTTAGATTTTGTTTTTTTACAGCATTTGAACTACAGTTGAGGAGAGGTGGTGAAAACCTTCATTATGATCTGATTTGATCTGGTCAACAGGAGTGCAATATGCTGTAGCATGGAGAGCCATGACTTCTCCTCTCTACTCTGGCCGTCATGTGTGAATCAGAATGGCACATGACTAGGTTTTTCACAGCGATAATCTAATCCATGACAATCAACAAGCACTTGGGATCTCAGCTCAGGAGCCCCAATGTAAATGATATACACTGTAGAGAATCTGATTTGGCTTTCTCAAAGACACAGTCTATAAGAGTTCCTGCTGTTCAATGGTCATTTCAATAATTTGTGACCCCTCGTCTCTTTTCGGTCCAACACTGGAAGCAGTGTTTTTGATATTGGATTAAAGTACAGGCTCTGAGCTTCGCTGCAATTGGAGGAAGAACACTGGGAACGTAATGCTACGGTGAAAGTTGATAAACTTGTAAACCCACTTTTGAGAAATGGCCCTTGAAAAGTTTTGGCTCAGTTTTTTACACTTCCTTGTTCACAAAATCTGTGTTGTTTATACTTTACAGGGCCTTCAGAAAGTATACACACTCCTTGACTTTTCCCACATTTTGTTGTGCTACAGCCTGAATTTACAAGTGGATTAAATGTAGATTTTTGTTACTGGCAATTACACACAATACCCGTAATGTCCAAGTGGAATAATGTTTATTTTTTATTTGTACTAATTCATTAAAATGAATTGTCTTGAGTAAATAAGTATTCAACCCCCTTTTGTTATGGCAAGCCAAAATAAGTTTGCAAGCCCCCAAAAAATGATTGGCTTAACAGGTCTCATAATAACGTGCATGGACTCACTCAGTTTGCAGTGTTTAACAGGATTTTAGTATGTCTTCCTCATTTCTGTACCCCACACAATTATCTGCAAGGTCCCTCAGTCGAGCAGTGAAAGACCAGGGAGGTTTTCCAATGCCTTGTAAAGAAGGGCACCTATTGGTAGATGGGTAAAAAAACAGCAGACGTTGAATATCCCCTTGAGCATGGTGAAATATAATTAACACTTTGCATGGTGTATCGACACACCCAGTCACTACATAGATACAGGTGTCCTTACTAACTCAGTTGCCGGAGAGTAAAGAAACCGCTCAGGGATTTCACCAGGATGCCAATGGTGATTTTAAAATAGTTACAGAGTTCAATGGCTGTGACAGGAGAAAAGTGAGGATGGATCAACAACATTTGTAGTTACTCCACAATACTAACCTAGATGATAGAGTGAAAAGAAGGAAACCTCCATGACCTGCATACACCCATGTCACCCATACACCCATGTCACCCATGTCATACATACACCCATGTCACCCATACGCCCATGTCACTCATGGCACCCATACACCCATACATCTAGGTCACCCATGTCACCCATACACCCATTTCACCCATACATCTAGGTCACCCATACATCTAGGTCACCCATACACCCATGTCACCCATACACCCATGTCACCCATTAAGCTTGTTTGGGATGATCAGGATCGACTGAATCAAATTGACTGATTTCCTTATATGAACTGTAACTCAGTAAAATTGTCGCGTTCATATTTTTGTTCAGTGTAGCAATGGAAACGGCTTTCTGAGATTTGAGTCATATTACTACACAGTGGGCCAACTGCCAGTTGTGGCACAGCCTGGGATCGAACCCGGGTCTGTAGTGATGCCTCAAGCAGTGCGATGTAGTGCCTTAAACCGCTGCGCCACTTGGGAGGCCACGGTAGAACTTTGTTTCTTCTTCATTGAACTAGACTAGAGTCTTCTGATGACAGTGACGGAGAAGAAATGGAGATCAACAGTGTAGTTGTCACGGAAGAAATTGACAGAGTTTTGAAATCAGTTGAATGTCCTGTGGAAACCGAGTTTGTTTGCTAATGCAGAGGGAGTCAAAAAGAGAACACAGAAGGCTGTTTTATAAAACACCTGTCTCTAGATTACATCTTCAAACTAAGGGCAACCATGGCCGTGAAGCATTCATCCAGGTTAAGTGAGGGTTTGACCGCCGGGGCTCTAGCGACTCCTTGTGATGGGCCGGGCGCCTGCCGGCTGACTTTGTTTGTCAGTTGGATGGTGTTTCCTGGTGCAGGTGGCTTCTGGGTTAAGCGGGCGGGTGTTAAAAAGCGCAGTTTGGCGGGTCATGTTTCGGAGGACGCATGATTTGACCTTCGCCTCTCCTGAGCCCTTTGGGGAGTCGCAGTGATGAGACAAGATTGTAATTGGATATCACGACATTGGGGAGAAAAGGGGGTAAAATACAGAAATAAATGGTTTTACCTAGGTCAGGGATTTCCTCATCGTCTGATTCATTTTCAGACAGTCAACAGAAAGTAGTCCCTCACAACTTTTTCCCACTGATATTTGTCAATGGCGCCTGCCAAATTCAGGGCAGCAATGTCATTGAGAGCAGTAGCAACACTTGCAGTTCTCCATGGCTATATCTTGTTTTTAAAACCCGGTAGCAAGGATTATCTGAGCAGCTCATGTTATAGAAAGAAGCCTGCGACATGGCAGACCAATCGGAACTAATCTCTCCAGCCCATCGATTGTCTCAACCAATCATGGCTAACGGGAAGGTTCCTGTCTTCTGTGGCTAAACCAACTAGGCTCGTAATTTAACAATTGTATTGATATTTACAGAGGACACACCCGTTTATTACTAAGGCACATTAAAGTTCACATGTTCAAGAAGGAATTTCTGAAAAAAGAAAATGCATTTTGATTTAGAAAAATGTCTCTCCTGTGAAGTAGTGACGTTCGTCATACACCCAGCTTCCTGAAAAAGGCCACATATATATATATATACTAACAAATTGCTTCTTGAAGAATAGAACTCATAGATCCCTTTAATACGAACTTACTACAACTGCCTTACCCAATCAAAACCCCAAATCTGTATGGCTTCAAAATACGTTTAAAAAACTATTATGTGGAGCAGGATCAGGCTGTTTAAATTGCAGATTGTGCCTTTAAGATGAGAGGTCTGTTACAGAGTGGCCACGTTGTTCAACTCCTAAATAGCATGTCGTAGCCTTGACAAGCCAGCCAGCTACCTAGGTGTTGGTGAGATGAGGAAGTGGGTCAAATAAAGCAGCAGCGGAGAGAGGGAGTAAAGAGAGACGACACCACTCCCTCCTCACCAGACACACAGTACAGTACAGTACAGTATGGACATGCACTGCAGCATCTCTTCTATCTCTCTCCCGCGTTCCCTCGCTTTCTCTGTACACTCTACACTTGGCTAAAGAGGTAGATAGTTGTCTTTTCTCTGTTTCTCCTTTCATTCTCTCTCTCTCTCCCTCTCTCTCTGTCTCCCCCCTTTTCTCTCTCTCTCTCTTTCTCTCTTTCTCTCTCCCTCTCTCCCTCTCTCTCTCTCTCTCTCTCTCCCTCTCTCTGCCTCCCCCTCTTTTCTCTCATATCTGTCCTATCTGTCTGTCTGTATAAGGCTAGAGAACGCCTAGAGTCTGATAATAAAGCCGACTGTTAATGTCATCAGTGTTGTTGTGTGTATAGGGTGAATTACAACGCTGAGTGTTAATATGTCATCAGTGTTGTTGTGTGAATAGGGTGAATTACAACGCTGAGTGTTAATATGTCATCAGTGTTGTTGTGTGTATAGGGTGAATTACAATGCTGTTATGTTAATATGTCATCAGTGTTCTTGTGTGAATTACAACGCTGTTAAGTTAAAATGTCATCAGTGTTGTTGTGTGAATAGGGTGAATTACAATGCTGTTATGTTAATATGTCATCAGTGTTGTTGTGTGTATAGGGTGAATTACAATGCTGTTATGTTCATATGTCATCAGTGTTGTTGTGTGAATAGGGTGAATTACAACGCTGAGTGTTAATATGTCATCAGTGTTGTTGTGTGAATAGGGTGAATTACAATGCTGTTATGTTAATATGTCATCAGTGTTGTTGTGTGAATTACAATGCTGTTATGTTAATATGTCATCAGTGTTGTTGTGTGAATTACAATGCTGTTATGTTAATATGTCATCAGTGTTGTTGTGTGTATAGGGTGAATTACAATGCTGCTATGTTAACACCCAGGATCTTATGCCCTGACTGCATTCCCTTCCTCAGAACTCTACTGTACAACTACTCACATAGATCCTATTCAATAACTCGTTGTATGGAACTACTAGCTTGGAAACCAAGCAGAATATCACTCTGTTTCACTGTTGTTTCTCTTGAAACAGAATAGAGCTAAACACAGGCAAAATCCTGGTTCAGTCTGCTTTCCAACAGACACTGGAAGACAAATTCACATTTCAGCAGGACAATAACCTAAAACACACTGGAGTTGCTTACCAAGAGAACATTAAATGTTCCTGAGTGGCTTGGTTACAGTTTTGACTTAAATCAGCTTGAAAATCTATGGCAAGACTTGAACATGGCTGTCTACCAATGATCAACAATTTTGAATGATTTTTAAAGAACAATGGGCAAATATTGTACAATACAGGTGTGCAAAGGTCTTAGAGACTTACCCACAAGTACTCACAGCTGTAACCGCTGCCAAAGGTGATTCTAACACTCAGGGGTGTGAATACTTATGTCAATTCGATATTTTTGTATTTAATTTTAAATAAATTGGCAACATTTTTATAAAATATGTTTTCACTTTCTCATTATTGGGTATTGTGATGTCATTATGGGGTATTGTGATGTCATTATGGGGTATTGTGATGTCATTATGGGGTATTGTGATGTCAATATGGGGTATTGTGATGTCATTATGGGGTATTGTGTGTAGATGGGTGAGAAAAACTCATATTTAATACATTTTGAATACAGGCTGTAACAACAACATGTGTAATAATTCAAGGGGTATGAATACTTTCTGAGGCACTGTTAGTCAGGTCTGCTTGGATGGCTGGATGGCTATGGGAAGGGGGAGGGGATAAGAGGGAGGTTTACACTTTCAACTGATACCTGTTTTCATTTTGTCCAACTCTTTAATCATACTGTATTTCAAGGGGCCTGGAAGGTGTAATTGATGGAGTCAGTCTGGAGAACGTCTGTGTTTAGTTTCTTCTCAGTCGTCTGGCCTGAGGAGAGGAGGAGGGAGACCCAGAGGAGTGTCACGTTACTATGTTGAGGCTGGAACTTAACTTACAACATCATAGTAATAGTAGTACTAATGGTAGTAGTAGTTGTATAGTAGTAGTAGTAGTAGTAGTAGTAGTATAGTAGTAGTAGTAGTAGTATAGTAATAGTAGTATAGTAATAGTAGTAGTATAGTAATAGTAGTATAGCAGTAGTAGTAGTAGTAGTATAGTAATAGTAGTATAGCAGTAGTAGTAGTAGTAGTAGTAGTATAGTAGTAGTAGTAGTAGTATAGTAATAGTAGTATAGTAGTAGTAGTATAGTAATAGTAGTATAGTAATAGTAGTATAGTAATAGTAGTAGTATAGTAATAGTAGTAGTATAGTAGTAGTAGTATAGTAATAGTAGTATAGTAGTAGTAGTATAGTAGTAGTAGTATAGTAGTAGTAGTATAGTAATTGTAGTATAGTAGTAGTAGTATAGTAGTATAGTAGTAGTAGTATAGTAATAGTAGTATAGTAGTAGTAGTATAGTAGTAGTAGTATAGTAGTAGTAGTATAGTAATTGTAGTATAGTAGTAGTAGTAGTATAGTAGTAGTAATAGTAGTATAGTAATAGTATAGTAGTAGTATAGTAATAGTATAGTAGTGGTAGTATCGTAATGGTATAGTAGTAGTTTCCACCAAAGTGGAATAGATGTTGAATTGATGTTTGTGCCAGCGTGATGACTGTACCACTCATATGGATAGTGGTGTATAGTAGTAGTAGTAGAATAGTAATAGTATAGTAGTAGTGGGGTATAGTAGTAGTATAGTAATAGTATAGTAGTAGTAGTATAGTAATAGTATAGCAGTAGTAGTATAGTAATAGTATAGTAGTGGTAGTATCGTAATGGTACAGTAGTAGTATAGTAGTAGTAGTAGTATAGTAATATTATGGTAGTAGTAGTATAGTAGTGGTAGTAGTAGTATAGTAATATTATAGTGGTAGTAGTATAGTAATAGTATAGTAGTAGTAGTATAGTAATAGTATAGCAGTAGTAGTATAGTAATAGTATAGTAGTGGTAGTATCGTAATGGTACAGTAGTAGTATAGTAGTAGTAGTAGTATAGTAATATTATGGTAGTAGTAGTATAGTAGTGGTAGTAGTAGTATAGTAATAGTATAGTAGTAGTAGTATAGTAATAGTATAGTAGTAGTAGTATAGTAATAGTATAGCAGTAGTAGTATAGTAATAGTATAGTAGTGGTAGTATCGTAATGGTACAGTAGTAGTATAGTAGTAGTAGTAGTATAGTAATATTATGGTAGTAGTAGTATAGTAGTGGTAGTAGTAGTATAGTAATATTATAGTGGTAGTAGTATAGTAATAGTATAGTAGTAGTAGTATAGTAATATTATAGTGGTAGTAGTATAGTAATAGTATAGTAGTAGTAGTAGTATAGTAATATTATAGTAGTAGTAGTAGTATAGTAATAGTATAGTAGTAGTAGTATAGTAATAGTATAGTAGTAGTAATAGTATAATAGTAGTACATCGATAGAATCAATGGTTCAGTCAAGTTGACATCCGTCCAGTTTTCTCTTTCATCTCTGCTTTTCTCATGCAGCAGAGGTTTAGGGACCGGGGAGAAAATGCAATAACTCAACAAAAACTAAACTGGAAAGATGAGGCCCTAAATCTTAGGCACTTACCCCAGATAAAAATAATGTAAGTAAAACCTAAATATAACCTTTAGGTATGAAATGCACAAGAATTATACACTTAAGAGATTTTTTTTATTCATCGTTTTCTCTTAATTCAAACCGCCCGCCACCCGCCATTCAACCACACAATATTTCATGACCCTAAACCCACCCACCCCGTAGATATAATCGCGGGGATTGCGGGTTATGAGTCAACCCGTGCATCACTAATCCCATCATCAATCAAGTGGGCAGTGGGGATACCTGTGGTTCCACAACCCCAGTTAGGGTGACCAGATGTGGGGAGTGGTGGTGTAGTGAAAGCCTGCCCCCCCATGGTTCTCCTGGCTTTCTCTCTTATCAGACAACAACTCTTGTCACAGCATCACACGGAGGCTTTCACAGCACTGTGATAATGTGAAGCATTTACACTCACACACACACACACACACACACACACACACACACACACACACACACACACACACACACACACACACACACACACACAGGGAAACTGTCCCCACACCTCCCAACGTGTTATACTCCTCTCCTCCCCAGTCACCTGGCGAGTGATGAGGTGATGTCACAGTTCTGGGTTCACACATGTACAAGCCTGTTATGTTAGGCTTTATTCATCTGTTATCAAAGAACATCCATAACCGTTCATAGACCATTCATAACCATTCGTAGACCATTCAAAATGTGCTTTTGTTCATATTTCACTGGCTAATGGCTTAAATCAAATCAAATCAAATCGAATCAAATCAAATCAAATTTTATTTGTCACATACACATGGTTAGCAGATGTTAATGCGAGTGTAGCGAAATGCTTGTGCTTCTAGTTCCGACAATGCAGTAATAACAAGTAATCTAACTAACAATTCCAAAACTACTGTCTTGTACACAGTGTAAGGGGATAAAGAATATGTACATAAGGATATATGAATGAGTGATGGTACAGAGCAGCATAGGCAAGATACAGTAGATGGTATCGAGTACAGTATGTACAAATGAGATGAGTATGTAAACAAAGTGGCATAGTTTAAAGTGGCTAGTGATACATGTATTACATAAGGATACAGTCGATGATATAGAGTACAGTATATACGTATGCATATGAGATGAATAATGTAGGGTAAGTAACATTATATAAGGTAGCATTGTTTAAAGTGGTTAGTGATATATTTACATCATTTCCCATCAATTCCCATTATTAAAGTGGCTGGAGTTGAGTCAGTGTCAGTGTGTTGGCAGCAGCCACTCAGTGTTAGTGGTGGCTGTTTAACAGTCTGATGGCCTTGAGATAGAAGCTGTTTTTCAGTCTCTCGGTCCCAGCTTTGATGCACCTGTACTGACCTCGCCTTCTGGATGATAGCGGGGTGAACAGGCAGTGGCTCGGGTGGTTGATGTCCTTGATGATCTTTATGGCCTTCCTGTGACATCGGGTGGTGTAGGTGTCCTGAAGGGCAGGTAGTTTGCCCCCGGTGATGCGTTGTGCAGACCTCACTACCCTCTGGAGAGCCTTACGGTTGAGGGCGGTGCAGTTGCCATACCAGGCGGTGATACAGCCCGCCAGGATGCTCTCGATTGTGCATCTGTAGAAGTTTGTGAGTGCTTTTGGTGACAAGCCGAATTTCTTCAGCCTCCTGAGGTTGAAGAGGCGCTGCTGCACCTTCTTCACGATGCTGTCTGTGTGAGTGGACCAATTCAGTTTGTCTGTGATGTGTATGCCGAGGAACTTAAAACTTGCTACCCTCTCCACTACTGTTCCATCGATGTGGATAGGGGGGTGTTCCCTCTGCTGTTTCCTGAAGTCCACAATCATCTCCTTAGTTTTGTTGACGTTGAGTGTGAGGTTATTTTCCTGACACCACACTCCGAGGGCCCTCACCTCCTCCCTGTAGGCCGTCTCGTCGTTGTTGGTAATCAAGCCTACCACTGTTGTGTCGTCCGCAAACTTGATGATTGAGTTGGAGGCGTGCGTGGCCACGCAGTCGTGGGTGAACAGGGAGTACAGGAGAGGGCTCAGAACGCACCCTTGTGGGGCCCCAGTGTTTAGGATCAGCGGGGAGGAGATGTTGTTGCCTACCCTCACCACCTGGGGGCGGCCCGTCAGGAAGTCCAGTACCCAGTTGCACAGGGCGGGGTCGAGACCCAGGGTCTCAAGCTTGATGACGAGCTTGGAGGGTACAATGGTGTTGAATGCCGAGCTGTAGTCGATGAACAGCATTCTCACATAGGTATTCCTCTTGTCCAGATGGGTTAGGGCAGTGTGCAGTGTGGTTGAGATTGCATCGTCTGTGGACCTATTTGGGCGGTAAGCAAATTGGAGTGGGTCTAGGGTGTCAGGTAGGGTGGAGGTGATATGGTCCTTGACTAGTCTCTCAAAGCACTTCATGATGACGGATGTGAGTGCTACGGGGCGGTAGTCGTTTAGCTCAGTTACCTTAGCTTTCTTGGGAACAGGAACAATGGTGGCCCTCTTGAAGCATGTGGGAACAGCAGACTGGTATAGGGATTGATTGAATATGTCCGTAAACACACCGGCCAGCTGGTCTGCGCATGCTCTGAGGGCGCGGCTGGGGATGCCGTCTGGGCCTGCAGCCTTGCGAGGGTTAACACGTTTAAATGTCTTGCTCACCTCGGCTGCAGTGAAGGAGAGACCGCATGTTTTCGTTGCAGGCCGTGTCAGTGGCACTGTATTGTCCTCAAAGCGGGCAAAAAAGTTATTTAGTCTGCCTGGGAGCAAGACATCCTGGTCCGTGACTGGGCTGGATTTCTTCCTGTAGTCCGTGATTGACTGTAGACCCTGCCACATGCCTCTTGTGTCTGAGCCGTTGAATTGAGATTCTACTTTGTCTCTGTACTGGCGCTTAGCTTGTTTGATAGCCTTGCGGAGGGAATAGCTGCACTGTTTGTATTCGGTCATGTTACCAGACACCTTGCCCTGATTAAAAGCAGTGGTTTGCGCTTTCAGTTTCACACGAATGCTGCCATCAAT
This sequence comes from Oncorhynchus mykiss, assembly GCF_013265735.2. Classification (NCBI taxonomy): domain Eukaryota; kingdom Metazoa; phylum Chordata; class Actinopteri; order Salmoniformes; family Salmonidae; genus Oncorhynchus; species Oncorhynchus mykiss. Next base: position 7,281,127 of record NC_048582.1, on the reverse strand, counting down.
CCACAGTTTCTGGTTAGGGAATGTTTTAATCGTTGCTATGGGAACGACATCTTCAACGCACGTTCTAATGAACTCGCACACCGAATCAGCGTATTCGTCAATGTTGTTATCTGACGCAATACGAAACATCTCCCAGTCCACGTGATGGAAGCAGTCTTGGAGTGTGGAGTCAGCTTGGTCGGACCAGCGTTGGACAGACCTCAGCGCGGGAGCCTCTTGTTTTAGTTTCTGTCTGTAGGCAGGGATCAACAAAATGGAGTCGTGGTCAGCTTTTCCGAAAGGGGGGCGGGGCAGGGCCTTATATGCGTCGCGGAAGTTAGAGTAACAATGATCCAAGGTCTTTCCACCCCTGGTTGCGCAATCGATATGCTGATAAAATTTAGGGAGTCTTGTTTTCAGATTAGCCTTGTTAAAATCCCCAGCTACAATGAATGCAGCCTCCGGATAAATCGTTTCCAGTTTGCAGAGAGTTAAATAAAGTTCGTTCAGAGCCATTGATGTGTCTGCTTGGGGGGGGATATATACGGCTGTGATTATAATCGAAGAGAATTCTCTTGGTAGATAATGCGGTCTACATTTGATTGTGAGGAATTCTAAATCAGGTGAACAGAAGGATTTGAGTTCCTGTATGTTTCTTTCATCACACCATGTCACGTTGGCCATGAGGCATACGCCCCCGCCCCTCTTCTTACCAGAAAGATGTTTGTTTCTGTCAGCGCGATGCGTGGAGAAACCCGTTGGCTGCACCGCTTCGGATAGAGTCTCTCCAGTGAGCCATGTTTCAGTGAAGCAAAGGACGTTACAGTCTCTGATGTCCCTCTGGAATGCTACCCTTGCTCGGATTTCATCAACCTAGTTGTCAAGAGACTGGACATTGGCAAGAAGAATGCTAGGGAGTGGTGCACGGTGTGCCCGTCTCCGGAGTCTGACCAGAAGACCGCCTCGTTTCCCTCTCTTTCGGAGTCGTTTTTTTGGGTCGCTGCATAGGATCCACTCCGTTGTCCTGTTTGTAAGGCAGAACACAGGATCCGCGTCGCGAAAAACATATTCTTGGTCGTACTGATGGTGAGTTGACGCTGATCTTATATTCAGTAGTTCTTCTCGACTGTATGTAATGAAACCTAAGATGACCTGGGGTACTAATGTAAGAAATAACACGTAAAAAAACAAAAAACTGCATAGTTTCCTAGGAACGCGAAGCGAGGCGGCCATCTCTGTCGGCGCTGGAAGTAACTTGAAATGCAGTACGTCTAGTAGACTACTGTGTTATTCAGAGAGAGAGAGAGAGAGAGAGAGAGAGAGAGAGAGAGAGAGACAGAGACAGAGAGAGAGAGACAATTAGACCCAACCAAATGATGAGAAAATAAAAATATCATTACTTGACACATTGGAAAGAATTAACAAAAAAACAGAGCAAACTAGGATGCTATTTGGGCCTAAACAGAGAGTACACAGCGGCAGAATACCTGACCATTGTGACTGACCCAAACTTAAGGAAAGCTTTGACTATGTACAGACTCAGTGAGCATAGCCTTGCTATTGAGAAAGGCCGCCGTAGGCAGACATGGCTCTCAAGAGAAGACAGGCTATGTGCACACTGCCCACAAAATGAGGTGGAAACTGTGGTGCACTTCCTAACCTCCTGCCAAATGTATGACCATATTAGAGACACATATTTCCCTCAGATTACACAGACACACAAAGATTTAGAAAAAATGAATCCAATTTTGATAAACTCCGATGTCTATTGGGTGAAATACCACAGTGTGACATCACAGCAGCAAGATTTGTGACTTGTTGCCACAAGAAAAGGTCAACCAGTAAAGAACAAACACCATTGTAAATACAACCCATATTTATGTTTATTTATTTTCCCTTTTGTACTTGAACTATTTGCACATCGTTACAACACTGTATATAGACATATGACTTTTGAAATGTCTTTATTCTTTTGGAACTTGTGTGAGTGTAATGTTTACTGTTCATTTTTATGAATTGAATTGATAGAGGGAGATATATACAGTACCAATCAAATTAACTTTTAACAAGCCACACCTGGTAATTGAAATGCATTCCAGGTAAGCTGGTTGAGATAATGTCAAGAGTGTGCAAAGCTGTCATCAAGGCAAAGGGTGGCTAAGCTAATTTGATGAATCTAAAACATTTGTTTTGCTCTTTTTTGGTTACTACGTGATTCCATATGTGTAATTGAATAGTCTTGACTGGTACTGTGTATATATATGTATATATGTGTGTTTGTGTGTATATATATATATATATATATATATATATATATATATATATATATATATATATATATATATATATATATATATATAGGGGGGAGAGAGAAAGAAAGAGCCAGGAGAGAGAGTGAGGCAGAGAGAGAGAGTGAGACAGAGAGAGAGAGAGAGTGAGACAGAGAGAGTGTCACACCTTGACCATAGTTTGCTTTGTATGTTTCTATATTTTGTTTGGTCAGGGTGTGATCTGGGTGGGCATTCTATGTTGTGTGTCTAGTTTGTCTGTTTCTGTGTTTGGCCTGATATGGTTCTCAATCAGAGGCAGGTGTTAGTCATTGTCTCTGATTGGGAACCATATTTAGGTAGCCTGTTTGGTGTTGGGTTTTGTGCGGGATTGTCTCCTGTGTCAGTGTTTGTTCCACACGGGACTGTTTCGGGTTTACACGTTTGTTGTTTTTGTAGTTTATTCATGTATAGTTTTCTTATTAAAAACAAACATGAATTTCAACCACGCTGCATTTTGGTCCTCCTCTCCTTCGATGGAAGAATCCCGTTACAGAATCACCCACCACAACAGGACCAAGTGGCGTGGTGACAGGCAGCAGGAGCAGCGCAAGGAGGACTGGACATGGGAGGATGAGTTGGACGGTAAAGGACCCTGGGCACAGCCAGGAGAATATCGCCGCCCCAAAGAAGAGCTGGAGGCGGCGAAGGCGGAGAGGCGCTGGTATGAGGAGGCAGCACGGCGGCGTGGATGGAAGCCCGAGAGTCAGCCCCAAAAGTTTCTTGGGGGGGCACACAGGGAGTATGGCGAAGCCAGGTAGGAGACCTGAGCCAACTTCCTGTGCTTACCGGGGGGCGAGAGAGACCGGGCAGGCACCGTGTTATGCTGTAAAGCGCACGGTGTCCCCAGTGCGGGTGCATAGCCCGGTGCGATACATACCAGCTCCGCATATCAGCCGGGCTAGAGTGAGCGTCGAGCCAAGTGCCATGAAGCCGGCTCTACGCATCTGGTCTCCAGGTCGTCTCCTTGGGCTTACATGGCACCAGCCTTGCGCATGGTGTTCCCGGTTCGCCTGCACAGCCCAGTGCGGGCTATTCCACCTCACCGCACTGGCAGGGCGACCGGGAGAATTCAACCAGGTAAGGTTGGGCAGGCTCGGTGCTCAAGAGCTCCAGTGCGCCTGCACGGTCCGGTCTATCCGGTACCACCTCCACGCACCAGCCCTCCGGTGGCAGCCCCCCGCACCAGGCTGTCTCTCCGTCTCATCCTTACAGGTGCTCCCGCCTGTCCAGCGCTGCCAGAGCCTTCCTCCTCTCCAGCGCTGCCGGAGTCTCCAGTCTGCCCAGCGCCGCCTGAGCTACCCGTCTGCCCAGCGCCATCAGAGTCTCCCGTCTGTCCTGAGCCGCCAGTGCCGCCAGTCTGCAAGGAGCAGCCAGTGCCGCCAGTCTGCAAGGAGCCGCCAGTGCCGCCAGTCAGCCAGGAGCCGCCAGCGCCGCCAGTCAGCCAGGAGCCGCCAGGAGCCGCCAGCGCCGCCAGTCAGCCAGGAGCCGCCAGTCAGCCAGGAGCCGCCAGTGCCGCCAGTCAGCCAGGATCTGCCAGTGCTGCCAGTCAGCCAGGATCTGCCAGAGCCGCCAGTCAGCCAGGTTCTGCCAGAGTCGTCAGCCAGTACGGAGGTGCCCCTCTGTCCCGAGCTGCCCCTCTGTCCCGAGCTGCCCCTCTGTCCACTGGGGTCATTTAGAAGGGTCGCTGTGGTTAGGAGGCCACGGAAGCGGACAATGTGGCGGACTAAGACTATGGTGAAGTGGGGGCCACGTCCAGCACCAGAGCCGCCACCGCGGACAGATGCCCACCCAGACCCTCCCTAATAGGTTCAGGTTTTGCGGCCGGAGACCGCACCTTGGGGGGGGGGGGGGGGGGGGGGGTACTGTCACACCCTGACCATAGTTTGCTTTGTATGTTTCTATGTTTTGTTTGGTCAGGGTGTGATCTGAGTGGGCATTCTATGTTGTGTGTCTAGTTTGTCTGTTTCTGTGTTTGGCCTGATATGGTTCTCAATCAGAGGCAGGTGTTAGTCATTGTCTCTGATTGGGAACCATATTTAGGTAGCCTGTTTGGTGTTGGGTTTTGTGCGGGATTGTCTCCTGTGTCAGTGTTTGTTCCACACGGGACTGTTTCGGGTTTACACGTTTGTTGTTTTTGTAGTTTATTCATGTATAGTTTTCTTATTAAAAACAAACATGAATTTCAACCACGCTGCATTTTGGTCCTCCTCTCCTTCGACGGAAGAATCCCGTTACAGAGAGAGAGAGAGAGTGAGAGAGAGAGTGAGACAGAGAGAGAGAGACTGCATTAGCTCTACTTACCTTTGTCATCGCCCAGTGCTGGAGGGGACTCCTCTCCTCCCTGCCAGAGTCTGCATAGTAACAGCAGGCTAACAGGGGATGCATGCTGTAACCTTTTAGATAGCAGACCTCTTTTCTGCATTTTTTTCGTAAATGTCCTCTCTGGAGCACAACATTTTGTACATCATGTGTTAGCTACATACGCCACAAATAGACAACACACACACACATGCATACACACGAGTACACACACACACGTAACCATCACATGAACAAATGCGGTGTGGAAAATAGCTTGTCAGAGAGAAAGAGAGAGGTGAAAAAGAGAGAGAAAGAGAGAGGTGAAAAAGAGAGAGAGAGAGGTGAAATGAGAGAGAAAGAGAGAGGTGAAAATGAGAGAGAAAGAGAGGTGAAAAAGAGAGAGAGAGAGAGAGAGGTGAGAGAGAAAGAGAGAGGTGAAAATGAGAGAGAAAGAGAGAGAGGTGAAAAAGAGAGAGAAAGACAGAGGTGAAAATGAGAGAGAAAGAGAGAGATGAAAATGAGAGAGAAAGAGAGGTGAAAAAGAGAGAGAGAGAGAGAGGTGAAAATGAGAGAGAAAGAGAGAGGTGAAAAGGAGAGAGAAAGAGAGAGGTGAAAAGGAGAGAGAAAGAGAGAGGTGAAAAAGAGAGAGAAAGAGAGAGGTGAAAATGAGAGAGAAAGAGAGAGGTGAAAATGAGAGAGAAAGAGAGAGGTGAAAAAGAGAGAGAAAGAGAGAGGTGAAAATGAGAGAGAAAGAGAGAAAGTGGCCCAGAGAGATAGAATGAGCTGAAGGAAAACGCTCTGTTAACCATTACATTGAGCTGATTGGGTGTTATCCATACAGGAGCTCCAGTCGTATCCCTATCCCTCTCCCCAGCCGTATCACTATCTCCAGCCGTATCCCCAGCCCCAGCCGTATCCCTCTCCCCAGCCCTATCCCTATCCCCAGCCGTATCACTATCTCCAGCCGTATCCCTATCCCCAGCCGTATCCCTATCCCCCGCCCTATCCCTCTCCCCAGCCGTATCACTATCTCCAGCCGTATCCCCAGCCCTATCCCTCTCCCCAGCCGTATCCCTATCCCAGCCGTATCCCTATCCCCAGCCGTATCCCTATCCCCAGCCGTATCCCTATCCCCAGCCGTATCCCTATCCCTATCCCCAGTCGTATCCCTATCCCCAGCCGTATCCCTCTCCCCAGCCCCAGTCGTATCCCTATCCCCAGTCGTATCCCTATCCCCAGTCGTATCCCCAGCCCCAGTCGTATCCCCAGCCCCAGTCGTATCCCTCTCCCCAGTCGTATCCCCAGCCCCAGTCGTATCCCTCTCCCCAGTCGTATCCCCAGCCCCAGCCGTATCCCTATCCCTATCCCCAGTCGTATCCCTATCCCCAGCCGTATCCCTCTCCCCAGCCCCAGTCGTATCCCTATCCCCAGTCGTATCCCCAGCCCCAGTCGTATCCCTATCCCCAGCCGTATCCCTATCCCCAGCCGTATCCCTATCCCCAGCCGTATCCCCAGCCGTATCCCTATCCCCAGCCGTATCCCTATCCCCAGCCATATCCCTCTCCCCAGCCCCAGCCGTATCCCTATCCCCAGTCGTATCCCCAGCCCCAGTCGTATCCCTATCCCCAGCCGTATCCCTATCCCCAGCCGTATCCCTATCCCCAGCCGTATCCCCAGTCGTATCCCTATCCCCAGCCGTATCCCTCTCCCCAGCCCCAGCCGTATCCCTATCCCCAGCCGTATCCCCAGCTCCAGCCCCAGTGGCCTGGAAGTAAAGTTGCTGTAGACAGCACATCATCATCCTGATCGCTCAACACACACACTCTGCCTGGCTGCCTGGCTCAGTCGCTACTGCTGCTAGCTGGATCAACTGAGCCCACGTCACACTGCAGGCTTAGCACTGATTGGCTGGCCTCTGGGCTCTCTCTCTCTCTCTCTCTCTGCCTCTCTCTCTCTCTCTCTCTCTCTCTCTCTCCTTCTCTCTCTCAATTCAATTCAAGGGGCTTTACTCTCTCATGATATAACCCTGTCTATCTACACAGAGGTGTTACAGACATCATGATATAACCCTGTCTATCTACACAGAGGTGTTATAGACATCATGATATAACCCTGTCTATCTACACAGAGGTGTTATAGACATCATGATATAACCCTGTCTATCTACACAGAGGTGTTACAGACATCATGATATAACCCTGTCTATCTACACAGAGGTGTTATAGACATCATGATATAATCCTGTCTATCTACACAGAGGTGTTACAGACATCATGATATAACCCTGTCTATCTACACAGAGGTGTTATAGACATCATGATATAACCCTGTCTATCTACACAGAGGTGTTATAGACATCATGATATAATCCTGTCTATCTACACAGAGGTGTTACAGACATCATGATATAACCCTGTCTATCTACACAGAGGTGTTATAGACATCATGATATAACCCTGTCTATCGACACAGAGGTGTTATAGACATCATGATATAACCCTGTCTATCTACACAGAGGTGTTATAGACATCATGATATAACCCTGTCTATCTACACAGAGGTGTTATAGACATCATGATATAACCCTGTCTATCTACACAGAGGTGTTATAGACATCATGATATAACCCTGTCTATCTACACAGAGGTGTTCTAGACATCATGATATAACCCTGTCTATCTACACAGAGGTGTTATAGACATCATGATATAACCCTGTCTATCTACACAGAGGTGTTCTAGACATCATGATATAACCCTGTCTATCTACACAGAGGTGTTATAGACATCATGATATAACCCTGTCTATCTACACAGAGGTGTTATAGACATCATGATATAACCCTGTCTATCTACACAGTGTTATAGACATCATGATATAACCCTGTCTATCTACACAGAGGTGTTATAGACATCATGATATAACCCTGTCTATCTACACAGAGGTGTTACAGACATCATGATATAACCCTGTCTATCTACACAGAGGTGTTATAGACATCATGATATAACCCTGTCTATCGACACAGAGGTGTTATAGACATCATGATATAACCCTGTCTATCTACACAGAGGTGTTATAGACATCATGATATAACCCTGTCTATCGACACAGAGGTGTTACAGACATCATGATATAACCCTGTCTATCTACACAGAGGTGTTATAGACATCATGATATAACCCTGTCTATCTACACAGAGGTGTTACAGACATCATGATATAACCCTGTCTATCTACACAGAGGTGTTACAGACATCATGATATAACCCTGTCTATCTACACAGAGGTGTTCTAGACATCATGATATAACCCTGTCTATCTACACAGAGGTGTTACAGACATCATGATATAACCCTGTCTATCTACACAGAGGTGTTATAGACATCATGATATAACCCTGTCTATCTACACAGAGGTGTTACAGACATCATGATATAACCCTGTCTATCTACACAGAGGTGTTACAGACATCATGATATAACCCTGTCTATCGACACAGAGGTGTTATAGACATCATGATATAACCCTGTCTATCTACACAGAGGTGTTATAGACATCATGATATAACCCTGTCTATCGACACAGAGGTGTTACAGAAATCAGATATATATGTAGATCTTACAGTTGTTTTTCCTTCCTAGTAGTGGAAGTCTACTCTCATTGACATTTACATGTTTGTTTTTAATATATAGCTCTTCTGTTGTGATTCCTATATGAACACAACATCTGTTTGCCAAACATGGGACCGCGTTCAGCGACAGCACTCTCCCCAATGATAGTTCATCTCCAACACATTCCACTGAGAGAGTGCAGTGGGACTTTTCTTTGGGAGTTGACTTGAGCCTTTTATTTTTGTCATAATATGTCTGGTCCTGTTTTTCATTCTGGAAACTCCCGACCCAGTGCTGGTTAGAGATGGCTTTGTTTAAAGAAACTCAACACCTGCCTGTTGACACAAAAAGGGAACAGAGGGTTTTCCCGACACCTCTCTCTCTATTTCAATTTCAATTTCAATGTAAGGGCTTTATTGACATGGGAAACGTATGTTAACATTGCCAAAGCAAGTGAAATAGATAATAAACAAAAAAGTTAAATAAAAAATGTAAACATGACACTCACAGACATTCCAAAAGAATAAAGACATTTCAAATGTCATATTATGTCTATATAGAGAGTGTTGTCACGATGTACAAATAGTTAAAGTACAAAAGGGAAAATAAATAAATAGGGGTTGTATTTACACACACACACACACACACACACACACACACACACACACACACACACACACACACACACACACACACACACACACACACACACACACACAGTAGATGAATGGAGTTTGGGGTCATGGAGGATGTCTCTCTCACTAGTACTAGTATGTCCTGAGGTGAACCAGTCCATCAAAGAGGGTCTATAATGGAGAGACAAGTTAAACAACTTCCTCCTAACAGGCTATTCAGCCTGGGGCCACATCTGTCTGGGTGGAAGAATGTGTGTGTGTGTGTGTGTATAACTATAGTTGTGGGGACGTGTGTGTGTGTGTGTGTGTGTGTATGTGTATAACTATAGTTGTGGGGACGTGTGTGTGTGTGTGTGTGTCTGTTGGCTGAGTGCACATCTCTGACTGGGTGGGCGGTTTTAGGGTTAGTGTTACTTCTAACCTCCTAATCCCACCCACTCTGCCGCCAGAACACACCAAACACACAGACCACAGGGCTGCTGGGTTAGAGTTAGGGTTGGGGTTGGAGTTGGGGTTGGGGTTGGGGTTAGAGTTGGGGTTGGGGTTGGGGTTAGAGTTGGGGTTGGGGTTAGAGTTGAGGTTAGAGTTGGTTGGGGTTGGGGTTAGAGTTGGGGTTGGGGTTAGAGTTGGGGTTGGGGTTAGAGTTGGGGTTGGAGTTGGAGTTGGGGTTAGAGTTGGGGTTAGGGTTGTGGTTGGAGTTGGAGTTGGGGTTGGAGTTGGGGTTGGAGTTCGAGTTAGAGTTGGGGTTGGGGTTAGAGTTGGGGTTGGAGTTCGAGTTAGAGTTGGGGTTGGGGTTGGGGTTAGAGTTGGGGTTGGGGTTAGAGTTAGAGTTGGGGTTGGGGTTGGGGTTAGAGTTGGGGTTGGGGTTAGAGTTAGAGTTGGGGTTGGGGTTGGGGTTAGAGTTGGGGTTGGGGTTAGAGTTAGAGTTGGGGTTGGGGTTGGGGTTAGAGTTGGGGTTGGGGTTAGAGTTAGAGTTGGGGTTGGGGTTGGGGTTAGAGTTGGGGTTGGGGTTAGAGTTAGAGTTGGGGTTGGGGTTAGAGTTAGAGTTGGGGTTGGGGTTGGGGTTAGAGTTGGGGTTGGAGTTGAACACATGCCTCTGTAAGGAGGGGGGTTGGGGTTGAACACATGCCTCTGTAAGGAGGGGGGTTGGTATTAATAGTAGTGGGTTTCAGAAAGCAGCAGACAACAGGGAGAGAACATTTAGAAGTATAGGGGCGTGTCTGTCATTATAGGGGCGTGTCTGTCAGGTGTCTTTCTAACTGTGGGGGATTTGCCGGTCGGTTCGTTTTGATGTTCTCTCTCCTTTGTGATAAAGCTTCTTGCCGTCTCCTGCCCGTTGCCTGTGTTTGGGTCTCTGTGTGTGTGTGTGTGTGTGTGTGTGTGTGTGTGTGTGTGTGTGTGTGTGTGTGTCTGGATCCTCAACTCTGTCTGAGCACGTAGGGGCTCTGATTACTGACACATAGAGGAAGATAGAACACACACACACACACACACACACACACACACACACACAGCACACTAGAGCAGGTTGGTGCAGGTGCAGTCGTCTTCCAGCTGCCGTCTGTCTGAGCTGGGTACCTGCATCTTCTTCCTTTTCATCAGCTGTCCTCCATCCAGACCTCCCATACTATATATACTACCAGTATACTATATATACTACCAGTATACTATATCTATCTGTCTGTCTCTATCTCAATGTAGGAGCTGTCTCTCCATCCAGACCTCCCATACTATATATACTACCAGTATACTATATATACTACCAGTACACTATATATACTATCAGTATACTATATACTACCAGTTTACTATATACTACCACTATACTATATATACTACCAGTATACTATATATATACTACCAGTACACTATATATACTACCAGTATACTATATATACTACCAGTTTACTATATATACTACCAGTATACTATATATACTACCAGTACACTATATATACTATCAGTATACTATATATACTACCAGTTTACTATATATACTACCACTATACTATATATACTACCACTATACTATATATATACTACCACTATATTATATATACTACCAGTATACTATACATACTACCAGTTTACTATATATACTACCAGTATACTATATATACTACCAGTACACTATATATACTATCAGTATACTATATATACTACCAGTTTACTATATATACTACCACTATACTATATATACTACCAGTATACTATATATACTACCACTATACTATATATACTACCAGTATACTATATATACTACCAGTTTACTATATATACTACCAGTATACTATATATACTACCAGTATACTATATATACTACCAGTTTACTATGTATACTACCAGTATACTATATATACTACCAGTATACTATATATACTACCAGTTTACTATATATACTACCAGTATACTATATATACTACCAGTATACTCTATATACTACAAGTATACTATATATACTACCAGTTTACTATATATACTACCAGTATACTATAAATACTACCAGTATACTATATATACTACCAGTATACTATATATACTACCAGTATACTCTATATACTACAAGTATACTATATATACTACCAGTTTACTATATATACTACCAGTATACTATAAATACTACCAGTATACTATATATACTACCAGTATACTATATATACTATCAGTATACTATATATACTACCACTATACTATATATACTACCAGTATACTATATATACTACCAGTATACTCTATATACTACCAGTATACTATATATACTACCAGTTTACTATATATGCTACCAGTTTACTATGTATACTACCAGTATACTATATATACTACCAGTATACTATATATACTACCAGTTTACTATATATACTACCAGTTTACTATATATACTACCAGTATACTATATATACTACCAGTATACTACATCTATCTCTCTCTATCTCAATGTAGGAGCTGTCTTTCCATCTTGTGTCTTCATCTTGACTGAACTGACAGTGAATTGGAGGACACTCAGGTTGGTTGTAAATAGTAGGGTTACTTCAGGTTACTGTCGCCAGTCTCAGATAATTATAGTTCTGGCCAAGTTGAAAGTAGGGACGTGTATGTGTGTGTGTGTGTGTGTGTGTCTGTGTGTGTGTCTGTGTGTGTGTCTGTGTGTGTGTGTGTGCGTGTGTGTGTGTGTGTGTGTGTGTGTCTGTGTGTGTGTGTGTGTGTGTGTGTCTGTGTGTGTGTGTGTGTGTGTGTGTGTGTGTGTCTGTGTGTGTGTGTGTGTGTGTGTGTGTGTGCGCGTGTGTGTGTGTGTGTGTGTGTGTGTGTGTGTGTGTGTGTGTGTGTGTGTGTGTGTGTGTTAGGGGGAGAAATATAATGTGATAGATAGACAGTGTGATAGCAGCCTGTCTGCCTCAGTGCAGCCAGTGTCCCAGTCGCCCTACTTTTCCCCTCACAGTCCATGTACTTCTAGGTTCTGACAACCCGTTTAATGTTTAATGCTTTGTGATTTCCATTGGAGACACATCAAGGCTTGGTTTGCTACCAGGCCACAACGTCTGAGAGAGAGAGAGAGATGCTGCTTAATGTGATGGTAGGAGCTGAGAACAGCATCCTTCATCCTCTTGGTCTTTAGCTTGATTCTGTAAAACGCAGTGTTCCAAAGCAGAATATTACAGCATCACCCCCATACTGATCTGGCGGCGGCCATTTTGTTTCACCCCATGACGCAAACACACTTACAAAGTAAGGCCCCTGTGGTTTACATGGCTGACTTCCATTCTGGGAACCACAAGCCTGGTATTACTCTGGCATAAAATACATGACTTCATTGCTTATCTGTGGTTTTCCTTCCCGCTGTCTACATGTCCTGACTGAGAACTGGTGCAATACAACAATATTGTGTATCCCATTGGGATTCTCAAATTACAACTTGTCTGGCATCTGATCTCTCAAACGAGGTGCATGGTATGCCTGCAGGTGACGTCATGTGTTAGGGATGTCACCGCGACAGACTGCACGGCTAAGACTTGGTATGTCCCAGACAGACAGAGGGAGGGAGAGGGGCTGTTTCAGGAGGTGTAGGCAGAGGGAGGGAGAGGGGCTGTTTTAGGAGGTGTAGACAGAGGGAAGGAGAGGGGCTGTTTTAGGAGGTGTAGACAGAGGGAGGGAGAGGGGCTGTTTTAGGAGGTGTAGACAGAGGGAGAGAGAGGGGCTGTTTTAGGAGGTGTAGACAGAGGGAGGGAGAGGGGCTATTTTAGGAGGTGTAGACAGAGGGAGGGAGAGGGGCTGTTTTAGGAGGTGTGGGCAGAGGGAGGGAGAGCGGCTGTTTTAGGAGGTGTCGGCAGAGGGAGGGAGAGGGGCTGTTTTAGGAGGTGTGGGCAGAGGGAGGGAGAGGGGCTGTTTTAGGAGGTGTAGGCAGAGGGAGGGAGAGGGGCTGTTTTAGGAGGTGTAGACAGAGGGAGGGAGAGGGGCTGTTTTAGGAGGTGTGGGCAGAGGGAGGGAGAGGGGCTGTTTTAGGAGGTGTCGGCAGAGGGAGGGAGAGGGGCTGTTTTAGGAGGTGTAGGCAGAGGGAGGGAGAGGGGCTGTTTTAGGAGGTGTAGACAGAGGGAGGGAGAGGGGCTGTTTTAGGAGGTGTAGACAGAGGGAGGGAGTTATGCTGTGTAGGGTTGATAAGGTCTTCCTTCCTTCTCCTCTTCCTGCTCCGGGCCTGTTGGGTCCTGTCCTGACTCCTGTCTAATAAAGGACCTGTTGGGTCCTGTCCTGACTCCTGTCTAATAAAGGACCTGTTGGTTCCTGACTCCTGTCTAATAAAGGACCTGTTGGGTCCTGACTCCTGTCTAATAAAGGACCTGTTGGGTCCTGTCCTGACTCCTGTCTAATAAAGGACCTGTTGGGGCCTGTCCTGACTCCTGTCTAATAAAGGACCTGTTGGGGCCTGACTCCTGTCTAATAAAGCACCTGTTGGTTCCTGACTCCTGTCTAATAAAGCACCTGTTGGGTCCTGACTCCTGTCTAATAAAGGACCTGTTGGGTCCTGTCCTGACTCCTGTCTAATAAAGGACCTGTTGGCCCCAGACACTAGGAAAGAAAGACTACATTGAACAACTCCCATTGGTTTATGCCTTAGAGAATATTGCGATGCTTCTCACCAGAGTTTGTGATCAATTCAGTTTTAATTCAGGATATTCCATGTATAAATAATCCTAAACAGATGATTAACATTGGGCGAGACTGTCCTGATAGACATGTTCTGAAACAAAATGGTGGTGCCATGCCACCTCTGTACTGTGGTGAAAGCTGCCTGACTTTACTGTCCTCGACGGCAACAACAGCGATTACAGCACTACACTGTACCTCACAGTCCTTGGTATCCTAGATAGTGAAAACAACATCATTACACATTTACACTACATGTGGTGTGGTTTCCATATTTAATTTCCTCCTACTTCGATGGTATTTTAGTGCTCCAAATAGCATCCGACACCTCCGTCAGTGTTACACCCCTCTCCATCCCCAGGCCTCCTCCCTTCTTCTTCTCCTCCTGCCCTCCCTCCTCATCCCCCTTTCTCCTCGGCCTCTGTGTGAAGCAGGACCGCAGTTCTCTGTGTCTCAACACACACACAGACACATTTCATATTCTGCTTTAAGTGCTTCTGGTCCTGGTGCAGCAGAAGGAATATAGCTTGCTATTAAACATGCATGAAAGACTTCTCTCTCTCTCTCTCTCTCTCTCTCCTCTCTCTCTCTCTCCTCTCTCTCTCTCTCTCTGTCTCTCTCTCTCTCTCCTCTCTCTCTCTGTCTCTCTCCTCTCTCTCTCTCTCTCTCTCTCTCTCTCTCTCTCTCTCCTCTCTCTCTCTGTCTCTCTCCTCTCTCTCTCTCTCCTCTCTCTCTCTCTGTCTCTCTCTCTCTCTCTCCTCTCTCTCTCCTCTCTCTCTCTCTCTCTCTCTGTCTCTCTCTCTCTCTCTCTCTCTCTCTCCTCTCTCTCTCTGTCTCTCTCCTCTCTCTCTCTCTCTCTCCTCTCTCTCTCTGTCTCTCTCTCTCTCCTCTCTCTCTCTCTCTCTCTCCTCTCTCTCTCTCTCCTCTCTCTTTGTCTCTCTCCCCCCAGCTCTCTTTTTCTCTCTGAATCCCTCTCTCTTTTTCTTTCTCAATATCTCGCTCTCTTAACTCTCTTTCTTGAACATCACAACAGTGCTGTCATGTGAGTGTGACCCACTGTGACAATTACTCGTCCCACTTCTGTGTTTTCTCTCCTCTTCTGTTGTTTCCTTTAACTGGTGCATGATATAGTACAGCATCAGTGGTGGTTAGAGACTGAGTTACAATAACCCTACAGAGATGATACACCTCTCCTGGACTGAGTTACAGTAACCCTACAGAGATGATACACCTCTCCAGGACTGAGTTACAGTAACCCTACAGAGATGATACACCTCTCCTGGACTGAGTTACAGTAACCCTACAGAGATGATACACCTCTCCTGAACTGAGTGACAGTAACCCTACAGAGATGATACACCTCTCCTGGACTGAGTGACAGTAACCCTACAGAGATGATACACCTCTCCTGGACTGAGTTACAGTAACCCTACAGAGATGATACACCTCTCCTGGACTGAGTTACAGTAACCCTACAGAGATGATACACCTCTCCTGGACTGAGTTACAGTAACCCTACAGAGATGATACACCTCTCCTGGACTGAGTGACAGTAACCCTACAGAGATGATACACCTCTCCTGGACTGAGTTACAGTAACCCTACAGAGATGATACACCTCTCCTGGACTGAGTTACAGTAACCCTACAGAGATGATACACCTCTCCTGGACTGAGTTACAGTAACCCTACAGAGATGATACACCTCTCCTGGACTGAGTGACAGTAACCCTACAGAGATGATACACCTCTCCTGGACTGAGTGACAGTAACCCTACAGAGATGATACACCTCTCCTGGACTGAGTTACAGTAACCCTACAGAGATGATACACCTCTCCTGGACTGAGTTACAGTAACCCTACAGAGATGATACACCTCTCCTGGACTGAGTGACAGTAACCCTACAGAGATGATACACCTCTCCTGGACTGAGTTACAGTAACCCTACAGAGATGATACACCTCTCCTGGACTGAGTTACAGTAACCCTACAGAGATGATACACCTCTCCTGGACTGAGTGACAGTAACCCTACAGAGATGATACACCTCTCCTGGACTGAGTTACAGTAACCCTACAGAGATGATACACCTCTCCTGGACTGAGTTACAGTAACCCTACAGAGATGATACACCTCTCCTGGACTGAGTTACAGTAACCCTACAGAGATGATACACCTCTCCTGGACTGAGTTACAGTAACCCTACAGATATGATACACCTCTCCTGGACTGAGTTACAGTAACCCTACAGAGATGATACACCTCTCCTGGACTGAGTTACAGTAACCCTACAGAGATGATACACCTCTCCTGGACTGAGTGACAGTAACCCTACAGAGATGATACACCTCTCCTGGACTGAGTGACAGTAACCCTACAGAGATGATACACCTCTCCTGGACTGAGTTACAGTAACCCTACAGAGATGATACACCTCTCCTGGACTGAGTTACAGTAACCCTACAGAGATGATACACCTCTCCTGGACTGAGTGACAGTAACCCTACAGAGATGATACACCTCTCCTGGACTGAGTGACAGTAACCCTACACTCTGACTCAATCTGCTTGTTATTGTCCCATGTTCCAAAAGCCTGACATTACCTCATGTTGTTGTTAAGGGCGTCAGTTGAGATGCACTATAGTGTGAGGTAATAGTGTGAGGTGAAGACATGTCTAATGCCACTGTTCCACCCCCTCATTTAGCAGACCTCCTCATCAGGACCTTTGTTAGCTGAATCGGGTATGTTCAGGTGTGGGGCGGCAGGTATCCTAGTGGTTAGAGCGTTGGACTTGTAACCGAAAGGTTGCTAGATCAAATCCCTGAGCTGACAAGGTACAAATCTGTCGTTCTGCCCCTGAACAGGCAGTTAACCCACTGTTCCTAGGCCGTCATTGTAAATAAGTTTTTGTTCTTCACTAACTTGCCTGGTTAAATAAAGGTTAAATAAAAAAATAAAGAATAAATGTTAGAGCATGGCTGGAGCAAAAGCCTGCACACCCAGTAACTCTCCAGGACCGAAGGGAGCTGCCCTCGATCTAAACTGACCTTTGAACTGACTGGAGCAGGCTGATAGAAACACAACTGTGACAGACGGACGGACGGACGGACAGAATAAGACACAGACAGACAGACAGACAGACAGACAGACAGACAGACAGACAGACAGACAGACAGACAGACAGACAGACAGACAGGCAGACAGAGAGAGAGAGAGAGAGACAGACAGAGACAGACAGACAGACAGACAGACAGACCTGACGTCTTGTTTAGAATATAGCATAGCTGAGGCAGAGCCTCTCAGCTCAGATTACTTGAAAGAAATCATGTCACCCCCAAAGAACAAAAAATACATGTGGTATGAATAGTGAATGACCTATATACAATTCACATGGATTTGAATGGCTCAAGCAGGTCTGTCTGAGGAGAGTCATGCTGCTGTGCTACCATAGCTGTAGCAGTCAGTATGTGGTTCCAGGAACACACCCTGTTTCAGCTGGACGCTGCTCTGACTGTCTGTCCAACACCACATCCGCATTTCACAATTCACTCCCTTAAAATAGTTCTACACTGCTGGGAAAATGTGTCTGGGACATTTTCAGTATTTTATTTTCTCTCTCTCTCTCTCTCTCCCTCTCCCTCTCTCCTCTCTTCTCTCTCTCTCTCTCTCTCTCTCTCTCTCCCTCTCTCTCTCTCTCTCTCTCTCTCTCTATTTGTTTCTTGACCTTTGGAACATTCTTCTGGTCTAGTCTTTGTAGTTTGGTTCTCCTCATACTGTAGCTACGTATGACCATCATCATCCGCTGTAATGGTTTACTGTAAATACCCCTCATCTCAGTCCTGTGTGTTCACAGGACAGGTCTACAATACAGGTCCAGTCCTGTGTGTTCACAGGACAGGTCTACAATACAGGTCCAGTCCTGTGTGTTCACAGGACAGGTCTACAATACAGGTCCAGTCCTGTGTGTTCACAGGACAGGTCTACACTACAGGTCCAGTCCTGTATATTCACAAGACAGGTCTACAATACAGGTCCAGTCCTGTATATTCACAAGACAGGTCTACAATACAGGTCCAGTCCTGTGTGTTCACAGGACAGGTCTACAATACAGGTCCAGTCCTGTGTGTTCACAGGACAGGTCTACAATACAGGTTCAGTCCTGTGTGTTCACAGGACAGGTCTACAATACAGGTCCAGTCCTGTGTGTTCACAGGACAGGTCTACACTACAGGTCCAGTCCTGTGTGTTCACAGGACAGGTCTACACTACAGGTCCAGTCCTGTGTGTTCACAGGACAGGTCTACAATACAGGTCCAGTCCTGTGTGTTCACAGGACAGGTCTACAATACAGGTCCAGTCCTGTGTGTTCACAGGACAGGTCTACAATACAGGTCCAGTCCTGTGTGTTCACAGGACAGGTCTACAATACAGGTCCAGTCCTGTGTGTTCACAGGACAGGTCTACACTACAGGTCCAGTCCTGTGTGTTCACAGGACAGGTCTACACTACAGGTCCAGTCCTGTGTGTTCACAGGACAGGTCTACAATACAGGTCCAGTCCTGTGTGTTCACAGGACAGGTCTACAATACAGGTCCAGTCCTGTGTGTTCACAGGACAGGTCTACAATACAGGTCCAGTCCTGTGTGTTCACAGGACAGGTCTACACTACAGGTCCAGTCCTGTGTGTTCACAGGACAGGTCTACAATACAGGTCCAGTCCTGTGTGTTCACAGGACAGGTCTACAATACAGGTCCAGTCCTGTGTGTTCACAGGACAGGTCTACACTACAGGTCCAGTCCTGTGTGTTCACAGGACAGGTCTACACTACAGGTCCAGTCCTGTGTGTTCACAGGACAGGTCTACAATACAGGTCCAGTCCTGTGTGTTCACAGGACAGGTCTACAATACAGGTCCAGTCCTGTGTGTTCACAGGACAGGTCTACAATACAGGTCCAGTCCTGTGTGTTCACAGGACAGGTCTACACTACAGGTCCAGTCCTGTGTGTTCACAGGACAGGTCTACACTACAGGTCCAGTCCTGTGTGTTCACAGGACAGGTCTACAATACAGGTCCAGTCCTGTGTGTTCACAGGACAGGTCTACAATACAGGTCCAGTCCTGTGTGTTCACAGGACAGGTCTACAATACAGGTCCAGTCCTGTGTGTTCACAGGACAGGTCTACAATACAGGTCCAGTCCTGTGTGTTCACAGGACAGGTCTACAATACAGGTCCAGTCCTGTGTGTTCACAGGACAGGTCTACACTACAGGTCCAGTCCTGTGTGTTCACAGGACAGGTCTACAATACAGGTCCAGTCCTGTGTGTTCACAGGACAGGTCTACAATACAGGTCCAGTCCTGTGTGTTCACAGGACAGGTCTACAATACAGGTCCAGTCCTGTGTGTTCACAGGACAGGTCTACAATACAGGTTCAATCCTGTGTATTCAGACCTGTGGTTGTACAGTAGCCTATAGGTTAAAGCACTAATGATCTCCTCATCTCAGGCCTACGTTCAGGACACTAGGACATTCTGTATGTGTAGGTTCAGTTTGTGTTCGTCCATGTCCAGTATCCTAAACGTTACGGCTGAAGGACCACGTTGTGGTGTTCAGTTTGTGTTCGTCCATGTCCAGTATCCTAAACGTTACGGCTGAAGGACCACGTTGTGGTGTTCAGTTTGTGTTCGTCCATGTCCAGTATCCTAAACGTTACGGCTGAAGGACCACGTTGTGGTTTTACTGTTACATCTGTTCTAACCCAACCCTGTTTATATGGGCAGCCTAGACTGTGTCTGCCATGTCCTTTCCCACTAATCAGTCTGCATGGAAGGTGGCTGTTTGGTCAACCCTGAGGCTGGCTGGATCTCCAGGCCTGGGAAACGGCTCCCTGAGGCTGGAATGTGAGGTGGAGGGTGGGAGTGAGGGAATGTGAGGTGGAGGGTGGGAGTGAGGGAATGTGAGGTGGAGGGTGGGAGTGAGGGAATGTGAGGTGGAGGGTGGGAGTGAGGGAATGTGAGGTGGAGGGTGGGAGTGAGGGAATGTGAGGTGGAGGGTGGGAGTGAGGGAATGTGAGGTGGAGGGTGGGAGTGAGGGAATGTGAGGTGGAGGGTGGGAGTGAGGGAGGTTGAGATGGAGGGTGGGAGTGAGGGAATGTGAGGTGGAGGGTGGGAGTGAGGGAGTGATGGAATGTGAGGTGGAGGGTGGGAGTGAGGGAATGTGAGGTGTAGGGTGGGAGTGAGGGAATGTGAGGTGGAGGGTGGGAGTGAGGGAATGTGAGGTGGAGGGTGGGAGTGAGGGAGGTTGAGATGGAGGGTGGGAGTGAGGGAATGTGAGGTGGAGGGTGGGAGTGAGGGAGTGATGGAATGTGAGGTGGAGGGTGGGAGTGAGGGAATGTGAGGTGTAGGGTGGGAGTGAGGGAATGTGAGGTGGAGGGTGGGAGTGAGGGAATGTGAGGTGGAGGGTGGGAGTGAGGGAGGTTAAGATGGAGGGTGGGAGTGAGGGAATGTGAGGTGGAGGGTGGGAGTGAGGGAGTGATGGAATGTGAGGTGGAGGGTGGGAGTGAGGGAATGTGAGGTGTAGGGTGGGAGTGAGGGAATGTGAGGTGGAGGGTGGGAGTGAGGGAATGTGAGGTGGAGGGTGGGAGTGAGGGAATGTGAGGTGGAGGGTGGGAGTGAGGGAATGTGAGGTGGAGGGTGGGAGTGAGGGAGGTTGAGATGGAGGGTGGGAGTGAGGGAATGTGAGGTGGAGGGTGGGAGTGAGGGAGTGATGGAATGTGAGGTGGAGGGTGGGAGTGAGGGAATGTGAGGTGTAGGGTGGGAGTGAGGGAATGTGAGGTGGAGGGTGGGAGTGAGGGAGGGTGAGGTGGAGGGTGGGAGTGAGGGAATGTGAGGTGGAGGGTGGGAGTGAGGGAGGTTGAGATGGAGGGTGGGAGTGAAGGAGGTTGAGATGGAGGGTGGGAGTGAGGGAGGTTGAGATAGAGGGTGGGAGTGAGGGAATGTGAGGTAGAGGGTGGGAGTGAGGGAATGTGAGGTGGAGGGTGGGAGTGAGGGAATGTGAGGTGGAGGGTGGGAGTGAGGGAATGTGAGGTGGAGGGTGGGAGTGAGGGAGGGTGAGGTGGAGGGTGGGAGTGAGGGAGGTTGAGATGGAGGGTGGGAGTGAGGGCAACATGCCCAGAAAAGTAGAAAACCACATAACACTCACTTTCCAGGCAGGCTCGTTCCAACTGTCATTACCAACCATAGGCCTTGGCTAGACGGCCTTGTATAACAATGTAATTGATACAATGTGTGTGTGCGTGTGTGTGTGTGTGTGTGTGTGTGTGTGTGTGTGTGTGTGTGTGTGTGTGTGTGTGTGTGTGTGTGTGTGTGTGTGTGTGTGTGTGTGTGTGTGTGTGTGTGTGTGTGTGTGTGCATAAACTCAGCAAAAAAAGAAATGTCCTCTCACTGTCAACTGTGTTTATTTTCGGCAAACTTAACATGTGTAAATATTTGTATGAACATAACAAGATTCAACAACTGAGACATAAACTGAACAAGTTCCACAGACATGTGACTAACAGAAATGGAATGATGTGTCCCTGAACAAAGGGGGGGTCAAAATCAAAAGTAACAGTCAGTATCTGGTGTGGCCACCAGCTGCATTAAGTACTGCAGTGTATCTCCTCCTCATGGACTGCACCAGATATGCCAGTTCTTGCTGTGAGATGTTACCCCACTCTTCCACCAAGGCACCTGCAAGTTCCCGGACATTTCTGGGGGGAATGGCCCTAGCCCTCACCCTCCGATCCAACAGGTCCCAGAGGTGCTCAATGGGATTGAGATATATCGCACAGTGTTGAGATTGCCTGCAATGACCACAAGCTCAGTCCGATGATGCCGTGACACACCGCCCCAGACCATGACGGACCCTCCACCTCCAAATCGATCCCGATCCAGAGTACAGGCCTCAGTGTAACGCTCATTCCTTCGACGATAAACGCGAATCTGACCATCACCCCTGGTGAAACAAAAGCGCGACTCGTCATGAAGAGCACTTTTTGCCAGTCCTGTCTGGTTCAGCGACGGTGGGTTTGTGCCCATAGGCAACGTTGTTGCCAGTGATGTCTGGTGAGGACCTGCCTTACAACAGGCCTACAAGCCCTCAGTCCAGCCTCTCTCAGCCTATTGCAGACAGTCTGAGCACTGATGCAAGGAATGTGCATTCCTGGTGTAACTCGGGCAGTTGTTGTTGCCATCCTGTACCTGTCCCTCAGGTGTGATGTTCGGATGTACTGATCCTGTGCAGGTGATGTTACACATGGTCTGCCACTGTGAGGACGATCAGTTGTCCACCCTGTCTCCCTGTAGCGCTGTCTTAGGCGTCTCACAGTACGGACATTGCAATTTATTGCCCTGGCCGCATCTGCAGTCCTCATGCCTCCTTGCAGCATGCCTAAAGCACGTTCACGCAGATGAGCAGGGACCCTGGGCATCTTTCTTTTGGTGTTTTTCAGAGTCAGTAGAAAGGCCTCTTTAGTGTCCTAAGTTTTCATAACTGTGACCTTAATTGCCTACCGTATGTAAGCTGTTAGTGTCTTAATGACTGTTCCACAGGTGCATCTTCATTAATTGTTTATGGTTCATTGAACAAGCATGGGAAACAATGTTTAAACCCTTTACAATGAAGATCTGTGAAGTTATTTGGATTTTTACAAATTATCTTTGAAAGACAGGGTCCTAAAAATGGTCCGTTTCTTTTTTTGCTGAGTTTACATGGCTCTGTTCTGCTCTCTCCTAGATTTAGAGAACTGTGCCAGAGACTCTACTGGGTTGGCCATTTCTCTCTCTCTCTCGCTCTCTCGCACTTTCTCACGTTCACACTTTCTCACTTACAGTATACACCATTTTAGGCTTCACCAGTCAATAAATACTCTCTATACGTCTGGTTAATTCTCAGAATCAGGGAATCCTCCAGGTCAGACAGACAGTCCTCCCCACCATCAGGAGAAAACCCCACAGACAGTGTCATAGCAACAGATGGGTTGTGTTTGCGTTTGGCTGTGGCGTTGTTGGATACAAGCGGTGGTGTTACAGAGAGAGACATCAACAGACAGGGAAACTTGGTGTGTGTGTGTGTGTGTGTGTATGTGCGTGCGTGTGTGTGTGTGTGTGTGTGTGTGTGTGTGTGTGTGTGTGTGTGTGTGTGTGTGTGTGTGTGTTTGTAGAGGCAAGCTGTGATCAGGTCAAGGGGGGAGACTGTGGCCCCTTATTTTGTGGAGAGGGGGACAGAGAGAGAGGGGGGGGGGGGAAATCGAGTGGGCATCCAGTATTTATTTTCCATATCTATTTTTAGAGCCTTATAATAACAAACACATGCTCGGGAGCCTGCAGAACATTTAAAAGTAAATGTTGTGCACTTCTTCACCAATCAGACAATATACACTACTACCTGGATCAACCTTTCAGTTCCTAATTCCTTTTCAACTACTCCAAATTGTGTGTCAAGTTTTTTCCACTGCAGCTGCAAGAACAAAAACACCTTAAAACTGCAGAAGGCAGTTGTATTGTATTCTGGCCGTGTTCAGAATTCCATGATCAGAACTCTATGATCAGAACTCTATGATCAGAATTCCATGATCAGAATTCCATGATCAGAACTCTATGATCAGAACTCTGAGGTCAGAATTCCATGATCAGAACTCTATGATCAGAATTCCATGATCAGAACTCTATGATCAGAACTCTGAGGTCAGAACTCCATGATCAGAACTCCATGATCAGAACTCTATGATCAGAACTCCATGATCAGAACTCCATGATCAGAACTCCATGATCAGAACTCTATGATCAGAATTCCATGATCAGAACTCCATGATCAGAACTCTATAATCAGAACTCCATGATCAGAACTCCATGATCAGAACTCTATGATCAGAATTCCATGATCAGAACTCTATGATCAGAACTCTATGATCAGAATTCCATGATCAGAACTCTATGATCAGAACTCTGAGGTCAGAACTCCATGATCAGAACTCCATGATCAGAACTCTGAGGTCAGAACTCCATGATCAGAACTCCATGATCAGAACTCCATGATCAGAACTCTATGATCAGAACTCCATGATCAGAACTCTATGATCAGAACTCCATGATCAGAACTCCATGATCAGAACTCTATGATCAGAACTCCATGATCAGAACTCTATGATCAGAACTCCATGATCAGAACTCCATGATCAGAACTCCATGATCAGAACTCTATGATCAGAATTCCATGATCAGAACTCCATGATCAGAACTCTATGATCAGAACTCCATGATCAGAACTCCATGATCAGAACTCTATGATCAGAATTCCATGATGCGAACTCTATGATCAGAACTCTATGATCAGAATTCCATGATCAGAACTCTATGATCAGAACTCTGAGGTCAGAACTCCATGATCAGAACTCCATGATCAGAACTCTATGATCAGAACTCCATGATCAGAACTCCATGATCAGAACTCTATGATCAGAACTTCATGATCAGAACTCCATGATCAGAACTCTATGATCAGAACTCCATGATCAGAACTCTATGATCAGAACTCCATGATCAGAACTCCATGATCAGAACTCTATGATCAGAACTCCATGATCAGAACTCCATGATCAGAACTCTGTGATCAGAACACTAAAGCAGCATGAACTGTCAAGACTAGACACTGCCTTTGTGTGCAAAGTAGCAAAGTATATCTTTTTTCAGTTACTTCGAATCAGACAATGTTGTATATTTATTTTCCAACCAGAAAAAACTAGCTGGATGGTAGTTGTAGGCTATTTCCCTTCTGTTGCAAGTTATTCCGAATCAGCCTATACGTCATCCACCCTATTCCCTACGTAGTGCACTACTGTTGACCAGAGCCCTATGAGCCACATCCTCTCACTAGATGTATTTACCCTGCTGGCCCTACTGTAGATGAACCCCTGTTGTCCAGATCTCCAGTTCTAGTTAACTGCATCATATCAAGTTAACCCCGTAACTGAAAGTGCATGTGAGTTACCCCATGAGGAGAGGAGGGAGCCGTGCACTAGCCTGGGCCATCTGGTGCGTTGCCATGCCCACCGTGAAGATGGCTACCCTGGATAAGATTTAGGTATTTAGCTGAGTCGTTCTTAGAAGACGACATAAACTATTTTCTCAGAACGATATCAATCTCCTTTGACTGTGTTGATATATCAGGTCATATATCAGACATAAGACCTTTTGTGGTCTTTAAAACATTATTTTCAGACATACTGTACGGGAGACCATCTCCTCTTTCTCAGGTCTTCCTACAGTATGACCAGTCTGGTAGACTGGGCTCTACTGGAGTCTGCCAGTATATCAATATTGGGACCTGAGAAGTGGATTTGAAGTAAAGGAGAAGATGGACATTTGGTATTAAACTAATACCCTGTTGTGCCTTGTCTCAACTGTCATTGTTTGTCAGTCTCAGAGTTCATGGTTAAGGCTTACATGAAGACTACACCTTCTCAGTGACCCCCAACCACACAGTCTCAGAGTTCATGGTTAAGGATTACATGAAGACTACACCTTCTCAGTGACCCCCAACCACACAGTCTCAGAGTTCATGGTTAAGGTTTACATGAAGACTCCACCTTCTCAGTGACCCCCAACCACACAGTCTCAGAGTTCATGGTTAAGGCTTACATGAAGACTATACCTTCTCAGTGACCCCCAACCACACAGTCTCAGAGTTCATGGTTAAGGATTACATGAAGACTCCACCTTCTCAGTGACCCCCAACCACACAGTCTCAGAGTTCATGGTTAAGGTTTACATGAAGACTACACCTTCTCAGTGACCCCCAACCACACAGTCTCAGAGTTCATGGTTAAGGCTTACATGAAGACTACACCTTCTCAGTGACCCCCAACCACACAGTCTCAGAGTTCATGGTTAAGGCTTACATGAAGACTATACCTTCTCAGTGACCCCCAACCACACAGTCTCAGAGTTCATGGTTAAGGATTACATGAAGACTCCACCTTCTCAGTGACCCCCAACCACACAGTCTCAGAGTTCATGGTTAAGGTTTACATGAAGACTACACCTTCTCAGTGACCCCCAACCACACAGTCTCAGAGTTCATGGTTAAGGCTTACATGAAGACTACACCTTCTCAGTGACCCCCAACCACACAGTCTCAGAGTTCATGGTTAAGGCTTACATGAAGACTACACCTTCTCAGTGACCCCCAACCACACAGTCTCAGAGTTCATGGTTAAGGCTTACATGAAGACTACACCTTCTCAGTGACCCCCAACCACACAGTCTCAGAGTTCATGGTTAAGGTTTACATGAAGACTACACCTTCTCAGTGACCCCCAACCACACACCTGTTGCCCACTTTGTTCTTAGCTAACAGAAAGCCATGGTTGGTTTAAAACGTGGACTTAATGTGGCCAAGACTAAATAAACGTTCTGTAGTTCTCTCCAGAATGTTCCAGGTGGACATATTTATTCATTGGATGGTTCTCCCATTGATTGGGTTCCCATCTATAAATATCTGGGCATCTGTATTGAGGAAAACTATACTGATAAGCTAATTAAAAAGCTAAGATTGAAAGTGGGCTTCTGTATTAGAAATAGATCTTACCTCTCCCTAAATAGCAGTAAGCAGATTGTACAGTCAACTTTCTTGCCAATTCTTGATTTATGGTGACACCATTTACCAGATTGCAGCAGCCACTAGTCTTAACCCTTTAGAGGCCGTCTACCGTCGTGTCATTTGTTTGATCCCCGGGGACAGGTTTAATACTGACCACTGCATCCCGTATCAACAGGTTGGCTGGTCCTCATTAAAGTCCCGTAGAACAATTCATTACTACATTTTTGTTTTACAAAGCCCTACTACACAAGCTTCCAACTGCCCTAACTTTGTTGTTAAAGAATTAAAAAAATATGAGATACCAACCTTGCTTACGGGTTTTTTTTTAACTCTTGAGGTTCCTCGGGTCTCTAACCGAATGAGGTAAATCCTCTTTTAGTTTTAATGTACCTCGTTGCTGAAACCAACTGCAAAATACATTGGAATTGGACGCTCTGATGCAGCTTGGGTAATTTAAAATATGGATTGGAGAGCTACTTGCTGAGGAATGTGGCTGTTTTTTCACTGTAATTGGACGCTCTGATGCAGCTTGGGTAATTTAAAATATGGATTGGGGAACTACTTGCTGAGGAATGTGGCTGTTTTTTCACTGTAATTGGACGCTCTGATGCAGCTTGGGTAATTTAAAATATGGATTGGGGAACTACTTGCTGAGGAATGTGGCTGTTTTTTCACTGTAATTGGGTGCTCTGATGCAGCTTGGGTAATTTAAAATATGGATTGGGGAACTACTTGCTGAGGAATGTGGCTGTTTTTTCACTGTAATTAGGTGCTCTGATGCAGCTTGGGTAATTTAAAATATGGATTGGGGAACTACTTGCTGAGGAATGTGGCTGTTTTTCCAGATTTTTTGTTGTGCTGTATTTTAGTTTGTTTTTGGTGATTTTGAGTCGATTTTGTCTATGAATTGTATGAGCAGTGCTCCCTTGAGAAAGAGAATCTGGTCTCAATGGGGACTCAATGTTTAAATAAAGTAAAATTAATTTGTAAAAATCAATACAAAAATGTGCCTACTTTTTGGCCAAACTGTACAGATGTAGGATTTTAATTTGAGCCAATTTGCTACTGCAGGAAAATAATCCTGCAGTAACAGGGAATGTGAATTATTATGGATTATAATTCATGGACCATTTTTGTAGGGGTTGATACATTTTTCATTAGGGAAAATCTCTTCAAACTGTAAATTACAAACCTTACAAGGCTTTTTAAACCTAGAATACAGTTTGCATATCCTGCTGGGCAGGAAAATTCTCAGCAACAAAAGAGCGGTCAATTTAAGATCCTTCATCTGTATCTATAGTGAACCTCCTGAAGTTATCCAGTATTTTACCTTTGTTTAACTAGGCAAGTCAGTTAAGACCAAATTCTTATTTTCAATGACAGCCTAGGAACAGTGGGTTAACTGGTCTAGGAACAGTGGGTTAACTGGTCTAGGAACAGTGGGTTAACTGGTCTAGGAACAGTGGGTTAACTGGTCTAGGAACAGTGGGTTAACTGGTCTAGGAACAGTGGGTTAACTGGTCTAGGAACAGTGGGTTAACTGGTCTAGGAACAGTGGGTTAACTGGTCTAGGAACAGTGGGTTAACTGGTCTAGGAACAGTGGGTTAACTGGTCTAGGAACAGTGGGTTAACTGGTCTAGGAACAGTGGATTAACTGGTCTAGGAACAGTGGGTTAACTGGTCTAGGAACAGTGGGTTAACTGGTCTAGGAACAGTGGGTTAACTGGTCTAGGAACAGTGGGTTAACTGGTCTAGGAACAGTGGGTTAACTGGTCTAGGAACAGTGGGTTAACTGGTCTAGGAACAGTGGGTTAACTGCCTTGTTCAGCTGCAGAATTACATATTTTGTACCTTGTCAACTCAAGGATTTGATCTTTCAACCTTCTGGTTACTAGTCCAACACTCTAACCACTAGGCTACCCTGCCACCCCAGTATAGTGAATCTCCTACAGTAGTCCAGTATTACCTACAGTATAGTGAATCTCCTACAGTAGTCCAGGTATTACCTACAGTATAGTGAATCTCCTACAGTAGTCCAGTATTACCTACAGTATAGTGAATATCCTACAGTAGTCCAGTATTACCTACAGTATAGTGAATCTCCTACAGTAGTCCAGTATTACCTACAGTATAGTGAATCTCCTACAGTAGTCCAGGTATTACCTACAGTATAGTGAATCTCCAGTCCAGGTATTACCTACAGTATAGTGAATCTCCTACAGTAGTCCAGGTATTACCTACAGTATAGTGAATCTCCTACAGTAGTCCAGTATTACCTACAGTATAGTGAATCTCCTACAGTAGTCCAGGTATTACCTACAGTATAGTGAATCTCCTACAGTAGTCCAGGTATTACCTACAGTATAGTGAATCTCCTACAGTAGTCCAGTGTTGGAGGGACCAGGGCTCACTATCAGCTGTGTTGGAGGGACCAGGGCTCACTGTCAGCTGTGTTGGAGGGACCAGGGCTCACTATCAGCAGTGTTGGAGGGACCAGGGCTCACTGTCAGCTGTGTTGGAGGGACCAGGGCTCACTATCAGCTGTGTTGGAGGGATCAGGCCTCACTATCAGCTGTGTTGGAGGGACCAGGGCTCACTGTCAGCTGTGTTGGAGGGACCAGGGCTCACTGTCATCTGTGTTGGAGGGACCAGGGCTCACTGTCAGCAGTGTTAGAGGGACCAGGGCTCACTATCAGCTGTGTTGGAGGGATCAGGCCTCACTATGAGCTGTGTTGGAGGGATCAGGGCTCACTGTCAGCAGTGTTAGAGGGACCAGGGCTCACTGTCAAGAGTGTTGGAGGGACCAGGGCTCACTATCAGCTGTGTTGGAGGGACCAGGGCTCACTGTCAGCTGTGTTGGAGGGACCAGGGCTCACTATCAGCTGTGTTGGAGGGACCAGGGCTCACTATCAGCAGTGTTGGAGGGAGCAGGGCTCACTGTCAGCAGTGTTGGAGGGACCAGGGCTCACTGTCAGCTGTGTTGGAGGGACCAGGGCTCACTATCAGCAGTGTTGGAGGGACCAGGGCTCACTGTCAGCTGTGTTGGAGGGACCAGGGCTCACTATCAGCTGTGTTGGAGGGATCAGGCCTCACTATCAGCTGTGTTGGAGGGACCAGGGCTCACTGTCAGCTGTGTTGGAGGGATCAGGCCTCACTATCAGCTGTGTTGGAGGGATCAGGGCTCACTGTCAGCAGTGTTAGAGGGACCAGGGCTCACTATCAGCAGTGTTGGAGGTACCAGGGCTCACTGTCAAGAGTGTTGGAGGGACCAGGGCTCACTGTCAGCAGTGTTGGAGGGATCAGGGCTCACTGTCAGCAGTGTTAGAGGGATCAGGGCTCACTGTCAGCAGTGTAGGAGGGATCAGGGCTCACTGTCAGCAGTGTTAGAGGGACCAGGGCTCACTGTCAGCTGTGTTGGAGGTACCAGGGCTCACTATCAGCTGTGTTGGAGGGATCAGGGCTCACTGTCAGCAGTGTTGGAGGTACCAGGGCTCACTATCAGCAGTGTAGGAGGGATCAGGGCTCACTGTCAGCAGTGTAGGAGGGATCAGGGCTCACTGTCAGCAGTGTTGGAGGGATCAGGGTACTTGAGTAACCTTTGTCAGACAGATCTGCTCCGTAAGCACCTTACCGTGTAGCAGAGACTGACCTAACTAATAACCCTAACCCTAACTAACTGGACTAGCGACCCTGGAAGGAAAGCGACTAACCGATCCAACAAACGGATTACCTTCACGTGGTGTGTGTGGGATGTTAGAGGACCTGAATGAAGCCATCGTTAGTGGTGTTTGAATAGAAACAGATGAATGGAGTGGGCTTGGAACCTGTAACCCTGGCAATTTGACTGGTAAACTCCTTAATTTGTGTAGTTTTGTCCTTGAGCTGTTCTTGTCTATTGATGTTCTGTATTATATCATGTGTTGTGTTTTGTGTGAACCCCAGGAAGAGCAGCTGCTGCTTTAGAAACAGATAATGGGGATCCCAATAAAAATACTCAATTATTATGGCTACACTTGCAGTGGATGTCTGGTATTGTGTCACAATCGTTTCCATGGTAATGTAGAATGTTCATTCAAATGATGCTAACCGATGTGGCTCAACTAATGGAATGCATTTTTTTGTAATGTCAGTTGAGTTGATTCAACAAATCAGAGCTCAGATTGGTGGGGTACACTTCCTGCTTTTACTTCCTGCTTTGCTCCTAGGTTTAAAAAATACAGTTTAAGACGAGAGGATTCTAATATCCCATAACTCTTTGCACCACTATTCATTGACTGGGAGTGAATGGTACCAGCACAGAAAGCTCGCCATCAAGGTGAAAAATGAACACAATCGTAGTGAATTTCAGCGAACTACTCAGGGAACAAAAAAGTGTAGCTGCTTTACCGTCATTCTATTCATCTAGACGTTTTACAAATAACCTGGATTTCCTGACCGTTGGTCACGTTTTCAATGCTAATCCTGTAGAATACAGGAACACCACTGGGCCAATGAATTAGTTTATTTTCTAACGCCTCCACATTTCACCATGACTGCTTGTCTCAGAGCGTGACTCTGCTTCACACTGGGGGAATGTTGTCCCAGTGCCTTTGTTTGTCTCTATGTGTGTGTGTGTGTGTGTGTGTGTGTGTGTGTGTGTGTGTGTGTGTGTGTGTGTGTGTGTCTCTGTGTGCGTGCGTGCTTGCGTGCGTGTGTTTGTGTGCGTGCGTGCGTGCGTGTGTGTGTGTGTGTGTGTGTGTGTGGAATGTTAGTTGACCAGTGGAGGCTGCTGAGGGGAGGACGGCTCATGATAACATCTGGAACGGTGTGAATGGAAAGCATGTGTTTGATACCATCCCAATGACTCCGCTCCAGACATTACCACTAGCCCATACTCCTCAATTAAGGTGCCACTGACCTCCTGTGTAGGGGACCTAGGAGTTGAACTAGCGTTAGCAAAGTTAGCTAGCCTTACCTGGTAGCATTGCGGTTGTGTGGATCCAAGGCAGTCTTGCCAGACAAATCCATTTAAGATGAATTAAGATTATCTTTATTGGTCCTGTAGACAAATCTGTCTTGGATATTTGTCCTGTCTTTGTCCGATACTTCAGCAGTACATTTTTGTTGTTACACAATGCAATACTATCTAATGGAATATGATATTGTACACCAGTGATTGGCCTTACTGAAGCTAGCCTACACTGCCCCATCATGACAAAGCAACATATTTTTTTGCTAATTTACAACAAAAAAATAAAACAGAAATGCCTTATTTACATAGGTATTCAGACCCTTTGCTATGAGTAGCTAAATTGAGCTTAGGTGCATCTTGTTTCCATTGATCATCCTTGAGATGTGTCTACAACTTGATTGGAGTCAACCTGTGGTAAATTCAATTGATTGGACATAATTTGGAAAGGCACACACCTGTCTATTTTAGCTCCCACAGTTGGCAGTGCATGTCAGAGCAATAACCAAGCCATGAGGTTGAAGGAAATGTCAATAGAGCTCAGAGACAGGATTGTGTCGAGGCACAGATCTTAGGAAGGGTTCCTAAACATTTCTGCAGCTTTGAAGGTCCCCAAACACAGTGGCCTCAATCATTCTTAAATGGAAGTAGCTTGGAACTATCAAGACTCTTCCTAGAGCTGGCCGCATGGCCAAATTGAGCAATTGGGGGAGAAGGGCCTTGGTCAGGGAGGTGACCATTGGGTTATTGGTCACCCTGAGAGAGCTCTAGAGTTCCTCTGTGCAGATGGGAGAATCTTCCAGAAGGACAACCATCTCTGCAGCACTCCACCGATCAGGCCTTTATGGTAGAGTGGCCAGACAGAAGCCACTCCTCAGTAAAAGGCACATGACAGCCCACTTGGAGTTTGCCAAAAGGCACCCAAAGGACTCTCAGACCATGAGAAACAAGATTGGTCTGATGAAACCAAGATTATAATTATAACCATAATTATAATTATTTGGCCTGAATACCAAGCGTCACATCTGGAGGAAACCTGGCACCATCCCTACGGTGAAGCATGGTGGTGTCAGCATCATGTCTGGAGGAAACCTGGCACCATCCCTACGGTGAAGCATGGTGGTGGCAGCATCATATCTGGAAGAAACCTGGCACCATCCCTACGGTGAAGCATGGTGGTGGCAGCATCATGTCTGGTGGAAACCTGGCACCATCCCTACGGTGAAGCATGGTGGTGTCAGCATCATGTCTGGAGGAAACCTGGCACCATCCCTACGGTGAAGCATGGTGGTGTCAGCATCATGTCTGGAGGAAACCTGGCACCATCCCTACGGTGAAGCATGGTGGTGTCAGCATCATGTCTGGAGGAAACCTGGCACCATCTCTACGCTGAAGCATGGTGGTGTCAGCATCATGCTATGGGGATGTTTTTCAGCGACATGGACTGGGAGACTAGTCAGGATCGAGGGACAGATGAACAGAGCTTGATGAAAACCTGCT
>NC_048582.1:7238041-7245541 GCF_013265735.2 Oncorhynchus mykiss | reverse complement strand
TTGGTTCCTAGGGTAGGTTACCTCCAGCCACTCCACTTGTTAAATCTATTCTACAACTAGCACAACCTGATTCAATGGATCAAGGGCTTGGTGATTAGTCGGCTAACTGAATTGACCAGTTGAGCAGTTGAATTGACCAATTAACCAGCATTACGACTGGAATAGACCATAGAAGTGGAAGGCCTGGGGAAAGGAGAGGATTGGGCCCATATCTGCTATGATACTGTATACAGTAAAGGGTTGGTCAGGACAGTGCTAAGGGCATGGCTTCCCAGATACCACACTCTTACCCCTCTCCCCTCCTCCTCCCCCTGGGGTGTCTGGTGTGTCAGTAAGCTAAATCTCTCCTTTCTTTCTCCTCCTGACTGTAAATACATCTAGAACAGACATGACCAGCTCATGGACCTCCCTGAGAAACATTGCTAGCTTCCTCCTCATCCTCAGATAGATAAAAAAAAAACATAATTATCTTTCTTTCTTCTTCTCTTTCTTCAGTCACTAATGAAACTAGCTGATAGGCTGAAACCTCAAACCTAAAAATGGGTGATGGGAGGAGTTAGTTTAGGATGAGAGCGTTTCACAAGATAAGCAATCTATTTTAGTTTTGGTCTAATTCTAAAAATTATTTCCCAACGCTTGAAGGCTAATGTCGTTTGCTTGTCCTTCCTCACAGTCCCAAACGGCACCCAATTCCCTACACAGTGCACTACTTTTGACCAGAGCCCTATGGGGAATAGGGTGCCGTTTGGGACAAAGGCCATGTAAGTCCAAAGAAGAGAATGGAAACGAAGTAAAGCAAAGTAAAGTAAATCTGATTGGTTTATTCAATCAGTTGGAGGACGAGGTGAAATGTAGAGGACAGACATCAACACCAAACAGGCCCTTCTTCTAAAGCCTTTTAAAACATTCTGCAACAGAAAACTGAAATGAGCATTTCTTATTGGACAGGTCCAGGTAGTCCCAACCTGTTTCAGTTCAGATTTTCTTCCGTTTGGTGCCTAATGAACACGACCCTGCATTGTTACCTTGTTAGGACATGCCTCAACCTAGACAAACAGTATGGTGTGTTGCTGCTAATCTGGTTTCCAGGCCTTACATCAGGAGAGGGCTACCCCTGTAAATCTGCAGATTACACGTAGGTGATTGAGTGTTCCGTTAAGATTATGTCTTAAGCACGCTAAAGGATTGGCCAGTGGCACAAGCTAATTATGGCTGACCAGCGTGTACTAGCTAGGGTTGTTAACGCTCACTTGTTTTTCCCATTCAGATTTATGGGAACGTGTTTTAGTTCAGGGAAAGTGAACTGAAAGTGAACTGGGTCTGTTTTATGGACTCTTAACGGGTTAAGGCTTCATTACTAAAAAAACTCCATGCTTTTGTCTACCTTTGTCTTAAAAGGAGACCTAAAAGCTATGGAATGGGGTATAGAGTAGACTAGGCTCAATAACTGTATGGTAGTGTGTGTGATGGGGGGGGGGGGGGGGTACTCTGTTACTGTCCGCCAATGATTTGCTAAGAAGGCAGAGCATTTGTCTCGAAGTGTGGTAGCAGGGTACAGAGGTCAGATAGAGTCAATTTCACCATGACTCTGAGTATAGCTTCACACTGGGGGAATGTTGTCCCAGTGCCTTTGTTTGTCTCTGTGTGTGTGTTTGTGTGTGTGTGTGTGTGTGTGTGTGTGTGTGTGTGTGTGTGTGTGTGTGTGTGTGTAATGGGATAGGAACCTCCCTCTCATGTCTTTAGTTGGTCACACGCATGCAAACACAGCCTTTGCATGTGGTTGTGGGGGAGTGGTGGGATGGTACTCAGAGGTTAGGGGTGTGGCCAGAGGTTAGGGGTGTGGTCAGAGGTTAGGTGTGGGCGGTAGAGGTCCTGGGAGCTGTAGGGAGCCTGTCAGAAGGGTGAGTGATGGGAAGAAGGAAGGAAGGCAGGAAGGAAGGCAGGAAGGAAGGAAGGAAGGAAGGAAGGAAGGAAGGAAGGAAGGAAGGAAGGAAGGAAGGAAGGAAGGAAGGAAGGAAGGAAGGAAGGAAGGAAGGGGACTCCACACTCTACAGACTTTTATGGACAACAGTGTGTTGCTTGTCTCAGTCTGGATGACTGTCTGGAGAGGACTAGGAGAAGTGGAGGGAAATGGAGGGACAGGGCCACTCTAGCCAGCAGACTTCCAGAGCCTTGAGATGTTGACAAGATCCAGGTCTTCACCTCCCCACAGGACTGTAGTTTAGCCTCGGGTCACGGGTCACTCCAATAACAAGCATGTTTAATTAGCGTGGCAGCACCAATCACACGGCTTTGTTCTGTGGTAGGACCATTTGGGTTGCTTTTGTCCTGGGAAACATCTAGAAGGGGGGCGGGTCACTGTGCTCTTCACAGACTCTACATGGCATGTTTCTTCTCATCTAAAGAAAACAAAGACTCTAATTTCAGACTTTTCCCTCTCGACCAATGAATGGCGAGCTCCAGGACCCCAAGGAGGTCTCCGTTAACAATAACTATCAACACCAGGACATCTAAACCTCCATCAGACAGTCCATATTGTCCCTCTGTCTGTGATAGATGTAATGTTGTTATAGCTGGTCATAGTAGTGGCATCCCTGTGTCTGTGATAGATGTAATGTTGTTATAGCTGGTCATAGTAGTGACATCCCTGTGTCTGTGATAGATGTAATGTTGTTATAGCTGGTCATAGTAGTGGCATCCCTGTGTCTGTGATAGATGTAATGTTGTTATAGCTGGTCATAGTAGTGACATCCCTGTGTCTGTGATAGATATAATGTTGTTATAGCTGGTCATAGTAGTGGCATCCCTGTGTCTGTGATAGATGTAATGTTGTTATAGCTGGTCATAGTAGTGTGTGTTTGAGTGGGGTGGTTTAACAGTAGAGGGATGTGTTCCCAGTCTCTACTACCTCACCTCACCTCACCTCACCACTCAACTCTACTTTAACTGTAGAGGGATGTGTTCCCAGTCTCTACTACCTCACCTCACCTCACCTCACCACTCAACTCTACTTTAACAGTAGAGGGATGTGTTCCCAGTCTCTACTACCTCACCTCACCACCCCACTCAACTCTACTTTAACAGTAGAGGGATGTGTTCCCAGTCTCTACTACCTCACCTCACCACCCCACTCAACTCTACTTTAACAGTAGAGGGATGTGTTCCCAGTCTCTACTACCTCACCTCACCACCCCACTCAACTCTACTTTAACAGTAGAGGGATGTGTTCCCAGTCTATACTACCTCACCTCACCTCACCTCACCACTCAACTCTACTTTAACAGTAGAGGGATGTGTTCCCAGTCTCTACTACCTCACCTCACCACCCCACTCAACTCTACTTTAACAGTAGAGGGATGTGTTCCCAGTCTATACTACCTCACCTCACCTCACCTCACCACTCAACTCTACTTTAACAGTAGAGGGATGTGTTCCCAGTCTCTACTACCTCACCTCACCACCCCACTCAACTCTACTTTAACAGTAGAGGGATGTGTTCCCTGTCTCTACTACCTCACCTCACCACCCCACTCAACTCTACTTTAACAGTAGAGGGATGTGTTCCCAGTCTCTACTACCTCACCACCCCACTCAACTCTACTTTAGCTGTAGAGGGATGTGTTCCCAGTCTCTACTACCTCACCTCACCACACCACTCAACTCTACTTTAACTATAGAGGGATGTGTTCCCAGCCTCTACTACCTCACCTCACCACTCAACTCTACTTTAACTATAGAGGGATGTGTTCCCAGTCTCTACTACCTCACCACCCCACTCAACTCTACTTTAACTATAGAGGGATGTGTTCCCAGCCTCTACTACCTCACCTCACCACTCAACTCTACTTTAACTATAGAGGGATGTGTTCCCAGTCTCTACTACCTCACCACCCCACTCAACTCTACTTTAACTGTAGAGGGATGTGTTCCCAGTCTCTACTACCTCACCTCACCACTCAACTCTACTTTAACTATAGAGGGATGTGTTCCCAGTCTCTACTACCTCACCACTCAACTCTACTTTAACTATAGAGGGATGTGTTCCCAGTCTCTACTACCTCACCTCACCACTCAACTCTACTTTAACAGTAGAGGGATGTGTTCCCAGTCTATACTACCTCACCTCACCTCACCTCACCACTCAACTCTACTTTAACAGTAGAGGGATGTGTTCCCAGTCTCTACTACCTCACCTCACCACCCCACTCAACTCTACTTTAACAGTAGAGGGATGTGTTCCCAGTCTATACTACCTCACCTCACCTCACCTCACCACTCAACTCTACTTTAACAGTAGAGGGATGTGTTCCCAGTCTCTACTACCTCACCTCACCACCCCACTCAACTCTACTTTAACAGTAGAGGGATGTGTTCCCTGTCTCTACTACCTCACCTCACCACCCCACTCAACTCTACTTTAACAGTAGAGGGATGTGTTCCCAGTCTCTACTACCTCACCACCCCACTCAACTCTACTTTAGCTGTAGAGGGATGTGTTCCCAGTCTCTACTACCTCACCTCACCACACCACTCAACTCTACTTTAACTATAGAGTGATGTGTTCCCAGCCTCTACTACCTCACCTCACCACTCAACTCTACTTTAACTATAGAGGGATGTGTTCCCAGTCTCTACTACCTCACCACCCCACTCAACTCTACTTTAACTATAGAGGGATGTGTTCCCAGCCTCTACTACCTCACCACCCCACTCAACTCTACTTTAACTGTAGAGGGATGTGTTCCCAGTCTCTACTACCTCACCTCACCACTCAACTCTACTTTAACTATAGAGGGATGTGTTCCCAGTCTCTACTACCTCACCACTCAACTCTACTTTAACTATAGAGGGATGTGTTCCCAGTCTCTACTACCTCACCTCACCACTCAACTCTACTTTAACAGTAGAGGGATGTGTTCCCAGTCTCTACTACCTCACCTCCCCACTCAACTCTACTTTAACTGTAGAGGGATGTGTTCCCAGTCTCTACTACCTCACCTCACCACTCAACTCTACTTTAACAGTAGAGGGACGTGTTCCCAGTCTCTACTACCTCACCTCACCACTCAACTCTACTTTAACTGTAGAGGGATGTGTTCCCAGTCTCTACTACCTCACCTCACCACTCAACTCTACTTTAACAGTAGAGGGATGTGTTCCCAGTCTCTACTACCTCACCTCCCCACTCAACTCTACTTTAACAGTAGAGGGATGTGTTCCCAGTCTCTACTACCTCACCTCACCACTCAACTCTACTTTAACAGTAGAGGGATGTGTTCCCAGTCTCTACTACCTCACCTCACCACTCAACTCTACTTTAACTATAGAGGGATGTGTTCCCAGTCTCTACTACCTCACCACACCACTCAACTCTACTTTAACTGTAGAGGGATGTGTTCCCAGTCTCTACTACCTCACCACACCACTCAACTCTACTTTAACTGTAGAGGGATGTGTTCCCAGTCTCTCCTACCTCACCTCACCTCACCACTCAACTCTACTTTAACTGTAGAGGGATGTGTTCCCAGTCTCTACTACCTCACCTCACCACTCAACTCTACTTTAACAGTAGAGGGATGTGTTCCCAGTCTCTACTACCTCACCTCACCTCACCACTCAACTCTACTTTGACTGTAGAGGGATGTGTTCCCAGTCTCTACTACCTCACCACCCCACTCAACTCTACTTTAACTGTAGAGGGATGTGTTCCCAGTCTCTACTACCTCACCACCCCACTCAACTCTACTTTAACAGTAGAGGGATGTGTTCCCAGTCTCTCCTACCTCACCACTCAACTCTACTTTAACTGTAGAGGGATGTGTTCCCAGTCTCTACTACCTCACCTCACCACTCAGCTCTACTTTAACTGTAGAGGGATGTGTTCCCAGTCTCTACTACCTCACCTCACCACTCAACTCTACTTTAACTGTAGAGGGATGTGTTCCCAGTCTCTACTACCTCACCACCCCACTCAACTCTACTTTAACTGTAGAGGGATGTGTTCCCAGTCTCTACTACCTCACCACACCACTCAACTCTACTTTAACTGTAGAGGGATGTGTTCCCAGTCTCTACTACCTCACCACCCCACTCAACTCTACTTTAGCTGTAGAGGGATGTGTTCCCAGTCTCTACTACCTCACCTCACCACACCACTCAACTCTACTTTAACTATAGAGGGATGTGTTCCCAGCCTCTACTACCTCACCTCACCACTCAACTCTACTTTAACTATAGAGGGATGTGTTCCCAGTCTCTACTACCTCACCACCCCACTCAACTCTACTTTAACTATAGAGGGATGTGTTCCCAGCCTCTACTACCTCACCTCACCACTCAACTCTACTTTAACTATAGAGGGATGTGTTCCCAGTCTCTACTACCTCACCACCCCACTCAACTCTACTTTAACTGTAGAGGGATGTGTTCCCAGTCTCTACTACCTCACCTCACCACTCAACTCTACTTTAACTATAGAGGGATGTGTTCCCAGTCTCTACTACCTCACCTCACCACTCAACTCTACTTTAACAGTAGAGGGATGTGTTCCCAGTCTATACTACCTCACCTCACCTCACCTCACCACTCAACTCTACTTTAACAGTAGAGGGATGTGTTCCCAGTCTCTACTACCTCACCTCACCACCCCACTCAACTCTACTTTAACAGTAGAGGGATGTGTTCCCAGTCTATACTACCTCACCTCACCTCACCTCACCTCACCACTCAACTCTACTTTAACAGTAGAGGGATGTGTTCCCAGTCTCTACTACCTCACCTCACCACCCCACTCAACTCTACTTTAACAGTAGAGGGATGTGTTCCCTGTCTCTACTACCTCACCTCACCACCCCACTCAACTCTACTTTAACAGTAGAGGGATGTGTTCCCAGTCTCTACTACCTCACCACCCCACTCAACTCTACTTTAGCTGTAGAGGGATGTGTTCCCAGTCTCTACTACCTCACCTCACCACACCACTCAACTCTACTTTAACTATAGAGTGATGTGTTCCCAGCCTCTACTACCTCACCTCACCACTCAACTCTACTTTAACTATAGAGGGATGTGTTCCCAGTCTCTACTACCTCACCACCCCACTCAACTCTACTTTAACTATAGAGGGATGTGTTCCCATTCTCTACTACCTCACCACCCCACTCAACTCTACTTTAACTGTAGAGGGATGTGTTCCCAGTCTCTACTACCTCACCACCCCACTCAACTCTCTTTAGCTGTAGAGGGATGTGTTCCCAGTCTCTACTACCTCACCTCACCACACCACTCAACTCTACTTTAACTGTAGAGGGATGTGTTCCCAGTCTCTACTACCTCACCTCACCACTCAACTCTACTTTAACAGTAGAGGGATGTGTTCCCAGTCTCTACTACCTCACCTCACCACTCAACTCTACTTTAACAGTAGAGGGATGTGTTCCCAGTCTCTACTACCTCACCTCCCCACTCAACTCTACTTTAACTGTAGAGGGATGTGTTCCC
>NC_048582.1:7225541-7228041 GCF_013265735.2 Oncorhynchus mykiss | reverse complement strand
GGGATGATAGAGATACAGAGAGGATAGAGATACAGAGAGAGATGATAGAGATACAGGGAGAGGTGATATAGATACAGAGAGAGATGATAGATATACAGAGAGGGAAATAGAGAGAGGATAGAGATACAGAGAGAGATGATAGAGATACAGAGAGAGATGATATAGATACAGAGAGAGATGATAGAGATACACAGAGAGATGATATAGCTACAGAGAGAGGATATAGATACAGAGAGAATATAGATACAGAGAGAGAGGATAGAGATACAGAGAT
This sequence comes from Oncorhynchus mykiss, assembly GCF_013265735.2. NCBI lineage: Eukaryota > Metazoa > Chordata > Actinopteri > Salmoniformes > Salmonidae > Oncorhynchus > Oncorhynchus mykiss. The sequence continues at coordinate 7,227,767 of NC_048582.1, read as the reverse complement.
AGATGATAGAGATACAGAGAGGATATAGATACAGAGAGGGATGATATAGATACAGAGAGATGATAGAGATACAGAGAGGATAGAGATACAGAGAGAGATGATAGAGATACAGAGAGGATATAGATACAGAGAGAGATGATAGAGATACAGATAGGGATGATATAGATACAGAGAGAGAGGATAGAGATACAGAGAGAATATGATAGAGATACAAAGAGGGATGATATAGATACAGAGAGAGCTGATATAGATACAGAGATGATATAGATACAGAGAGAGAGGATAGAGATACAGAGAGAGATGATATAGATACAGAGAGAGATGATAGAGATACAGAGAGAGATGATATAGATACAGAGAGGATAGAGATACAGAGAGAGATGATATAGATACAGAGAGAGATGATAGAGATACAGAGAGAGATGAAATAGACACAGAGATGATATAGATACAGACAGAAATTATAGAGATACAGAGAGGATAGAGATACAGAGAGAGATGATAGAGATACAGAGAGGATAGAGATACAGAGAGAGATGAAATAGATACAGAGAGAGATGATATAGATACAGAGAGAGATGATAGAGATACAGAGAGGGAGGACATATAAACAGAGAGAGATGATAGAGATACAGAGAGGGAGGATAGAGATACAGAGATGAGAGAAGAAGAGAGAGAACAGAGAGAGAAAATACAAAGAGAGAAGAGAGAGAACAGAGGAGCAGAGTGCCCAGAAAGCACAGAGAGAGAAAATACAAAGAGAGAGAGAGGGAAAGAGAGAGATAAGGAGTGGTGTGATGAGGAGGAGGAGGAGGATTGAGGTTCATATAGGAGAGAGAAAGAGAGAGAGAGAGTCATCCTCACTGTCACATCGATAAGACAACGCCAGTACACTCTCACTGGAATGGGCCACGCGTCGCTCTCTCTCCCTCTCTTTTCCTCTCTCCTCTCTCTCTCTCCCTCTCTTTTCCTCTCTCCTCTCTCTCTCCCTCTCTTTTCCTCTCTCCTCTCTCTCTCTCCCTCCCTTTCCTCTCTCCTCCTCTCTCTCTCCCTTTTCCTCTCTCCTCCTCTCTCTCACCCTCCCTTTTCCTCTCTCCTCTCTCTCTCTCCCTCCCTTTTCCTCTCTCCTCCTCTCTCTCTCCCTTTTCCTCTCTCCTCCTCTCTCTCTCCCTCCCTTTTCCTCTCTCCTCTCTCTCTCTCCCTCCCTTTTCCTCTCTCCTCTCTCTCTCTCCCTCCCTTTTCCTCTCTCCTCCTCTCTCTCTCCCTTTTCCTCTCTCCTCCTCTCTCTCTCCCTCCCTTTTCATCTCTCCTCCTCTCTCTCTCCCTTTTCCTCTCTCCTCCTCTCTCTCTCTCTCCCTTTTCCTCTCTCCTCCTCTCTCTCTCCCTCCCTTTTCATCTCTCCTCCTCTCTCTCTCCCTTTTCCTCTCTCCTCCTCTCTCTCTCCCTCCCTTTTCCTCTCTCCTCTCTCTCTCTCTCCCTTTTCCTCTCTCCTCCTCTCTCTCTCTCTCCCTTTTCCTCTCTCCTCCTCTCTCTCTCCCTCCCTTTTCCTCTCTCCTCCTCTCTCTCTCCCTTTTCCTCTCTCCTCTCTCTCTCTCCCTCCCTTTTCGTCTCTCCTCCTCTCTCTCTCCCTTTTCCTCTCTCCTCCTCTCTCTCTCCCTCCCTTTTCCTCTCTCCTCCTCTCTCTCTCCCTCCCTTTTCCTCTCTCCTCCTCTCTCTCTCCCTCTTTCTCTCTCTCCCTCTTTCTCTTTCTCTCTCTTCCTTGTTATCAAAACCAAAGAACTGAGAATCATTCTGAATGTATGACTAAGATACTAACACCTCTAAATAACATTAGGCAGTATGATATTATATTATTATATGATAGTATTCTATGCTGTAAAATCCTTTAAAGTACTACTTAAGTACTTTTTTGGGGTATCTGTACATTATTTTACTATTTATATTTTTCACAACTTTGACAACTACATTCCTAAATAAAATATTCTACTTTTTACTCAACACATTTTCCCTGACACCTAAAGTACTCGTTACATTTTGAATGTTTAGTAGGACAGGAAAATAGTCCAATTCACACACTTATCAAGAGAACATCCCTGGTCATCTCTACTGCCTCTGATCTGGAGGACTCACTAAACAGAGAACATCCCTGGTCATCTCTACTGCCTCTGATCTGGCAGACTCACTAAACAGAGAACATCCTTGGTCATCTCTACTGCCTCTGATCTG
>NC_048582.1:7188041-7223041 GCF_013265735.2 Oncorhynchus mykiss | reverse complement strand
AGCAGCAACTCCACACAATGACCCAATAGGAAAAACAGAGGGGGAATTAACCCAAAAGGAAAAACCGAGGGGGAATTGACCCAATAGGACAAACAGAGGGGGAATTGACCCAATAGGACAAACAGAGGGGGAATTAACCCAATAGGACAAACAGAATGGGAATTGACCCAATAGAACAAACAGAGATGGAATTGACCCAATTGGACAAACAGAGGATGAATTGTATGTCTAACCTACAGTATTTCTCCAGGCCATTCACCAGCACCACCAACTGTGATTCACCATCATGGGTTTTTAAAGACATGTGGTCAGACAGCTATAAAGGATAGATGGGGTTGGTCAGGAGGAGTGGTAGAGTAGAATACTATCCGAGATCCTTGGGAACTACCTACCCTAAACCCTAACCCTTATCCAACCACAACCTTAACCTTAACTGTTACATCTGCTCGTGCCACGTTCTCTACTGCTCATCCTGTCTCCTTGACCTGCCGCCACTCCCCCAGTACCCTCTCCCTCTCCCTCTCCCTCTGTCTGTGTGATTGTGTGGGCGGAGACAGGTGTGCTGGAGTCAGAGCAGATCCCCACCAGCTGCAGCCTGTTCCATAATCAAGACCTCTACAAATACTCAGTCCTGCCACTGCCACACTGCCAGATCGCAATCTCTGCTCAGTCAGTCTACGTTTCTAGCCGTTTGTTACTATTAGATCCTGTTGTGCCTGTTTTCCTTGCCTGACACGGTTTTCCTCTCCGCTACAGTTCTGCCCGCTCTGACTCTGGGCCCTGTCTCCAGTCCCACGTCTCGTCATCCTGCTACTCTGTCCTGGATTCTCCACTCTACTACTCCCTTGGATTCCCCTCCGGACCTGCTGACCCTGTCCCAACCCCTCTCGCTTCAGCCTCAGCCTCCGCACTTGCTTTCCTGCAACCCGCCCAAGCTTCCCCTGGCCTGCATTCCATCTTCCCCCAGTGTTTCAATAGATACCTTGGATACCTCTCCTCGTCTTGGGTTTCCCTGTTCCACTCCGCATAACAGTACGATCTGGCCAAAGAGATGAACCCAGCGGACTCAGATCCTCTCCACCAAACCCTTGCTGGCCAAGGCGCCCTGCTTGAGCAACAAGCTGTGAAAGCCCTTCTGGAGCAAGTCAAGGAGTTTTCACAGAGCCTGTTTGACCTACAGGGCCGAACCTTCGCCCAGAGCTCACAACCAGTCCCAAGTCCTTCCTGCTCCGGGAGCCGTTTGTTCAGACTCCCGAGTGCTACGATGGCAACCTTGGCGCTTGCAGAGCCTTTTTAGTCCAATGTTCACTAGTATTTGAGCAACAGCCCTACTCTTATGCTAGCGAACGGGCCAAGATTTCCTTCCTACTGCCTCCGTGGAGCAGCGCTTTCCTGGGCCACGGCGGTGTGGGAGAAACAGTCCCCCATCTGCTTCTCCCACTCCAGATTCACGGAGATGAAGAAAGTCTTCAACCACCCGGTTTGCGGTAAGGATGCAGCTAAACGACCGCTGTCCCTCTGTCAAGGCCCCCATAGTGTGGCTGAGATGGCATGTGAGTTTCGCACCCTAGCTGCCGAGAGCGGCTGGAATGAGGACGCCCTTCAGGGAGCATTCCAGAACACGCTCACTGAGATCATCAAGGACGAGTTGGTGTCCAGGGATGAGCCTGATGGACTCGATGAACTCATCTCTCTCGCCATCCGCATCGACAACTGTCTCTCTCTGTGAGCGTCGGAGGGATAGAGTAGGTAGGGTTGCATATACCATTACATCTGCTTCAGCGCCTTGTCCTCCTTCTCCTACTGCAACCCTTTCCAAGGATCTTCCTGATCCTGAACCCATGCAGCTCGGCCGGGCCCGTATCTCTCCAGAGGAGAGGCAGCGGTGAATCGGCGCCAGTAGCTGCCTATACTGTGGCCATGTTGGTCGATTTGTCTCCTTGTTCCCTGCATCCAGCAAAAGAGGAGGCTCGGCAGTAGTGGGGGATATACTGTTGAGCCAAATTGCCTGCCCATCTTCCCCCAGACCCCTGCTTGAAGGCAATCTTTGTGTCAGAGCCAGGCTTTTCCTCTGTCTGCCCTCATCGAGTCAGGCACCGACAGGGGCTTCCTGGACCGAGGTGTCGTTACCCAGTTGGGCCTGGACACTGTCTCACTCCATTCACCCCTCGATGCTAACGCTCTCAACGGACAGCTCCTCACCCGTGTCTGGGAGAGAACCGTCCCTGTCATCTCTATGGAAACCAGCAGGAAAAGATCGGTTTCCACATACTCGACTGTCCTTACTCTGAGTTAAAGACACCATACTGTACCCCCTGGTTCTTGGCAATCCGTGGTTAAAGCTACACAACCCACAGATTGACTGGACCGCCAGAAAGGTAACCACTTGGAGTTCATTTTGTCACTCTAATTGTCTACATTCTGCCCTTGTCTGTGCCTTGTCTGTGCCCCAGTTCATTCCAGAACCTCCAGACCTGTCATCAGTTCCTCCTGAGTATCCCGATCTAGCTCTTGTGTTCAGCAAGCACCACGCCCTGTCGCTGCCGCAACATCGGCCGTACCACTGCGCCATTGACCTCTAGCCTGGAGCTTCTCTTCCCATTAGCCGGATATTTAACCTCTCTCGCCCTGAGCAAGAGGCCATGGAGAGGTACATCCAGGATTATGTGGCTGCAGGACTTATCAAGCCATCTTCCTCTCTGGTGGGTGCTGGGTTTTTCTTTGTGAAGAAGAAGGGCGGGTCACTGAGGCCGTGCATTGACATCCGTGGGCTGAATAATATCACAGTAAAGAACAAGTACACCTTTGCCACTCATCAGCCCCCCTCCATGGTGCCACGGTGTTTACCAAACTCGACCTCTGGAATGCCTACCACCTTGTCCGCATAAGAGAGGGGGATGAGTGGAAGACTGCGTTCATCACACCACTGGGTCACTTTGAGTATTTGGTCATGCCTTTTGGTCTTACTAACGCCCCTGCGGTTTTCTAGAACCTAGTCAAAGATGTGCTGAGGGATGTGATTGGACGCTTCATTTTTGTCTATTTAGTTGACATCCTGATTTTTTCCAAGGACCCTGAGGCTCATCAGCAACACGTTGGCCAAGTTCTTCAACGGCTGTTGGAGAATAAGCTTTTTGTTAAAGCTGATAAATGTGCCTTCCATGCTACCTCAATGTCTTTCCTGGGTTATATTATTGCACAGGGACAGTTACGTATGGACCCCGCCAAGGTCATGGCAGTCAGAGTGGCCTGCGCCCTCCAACCTAAAGCAGCTACAGCGTTTCCTGGGGCTAATTTTTTACGGACGTTTCATCCGCAACTACAGCCGTCGGGCTGCACCTCTCACCTCCACCTCCACTCCGTTCCACTGGACTCCTGAGGCAGAGTCAGCATTCCTGGAACTCAAGCGTTGCTTCACCTCCTCTCCGGTCCTTACTCAGCCCGACCCAGGACTCCAGTCCTTACTCAGACCGACCCAGTACTCCAGTCCTTACTCAGCCCGACCCAGTACTCCAGTCCTTACTCAGCCCGACCCAGGACTCCAGTCCTTACTCAGACCGACCCAGTACTCCAGTCCTTACTCAGCCCGACCCAGCACTCCAGTCCTTACTCAGCCCGACCCAGGACTCCAGTTCGTTGTGGAGGTGGACGCCTCTGACACCGGGGTAGGTGCTGTTCTGTCTCAACATTCCCCCTCTGATCAGAAGGTACACCCATGTGCATTCTTTTCCCGTAAGCTCTCACCTGCAGAGAGGAATGTTGACATCGGAAACACCTGGCAGTTTAGCTGGCTCTTGAGGAATGGCGTCACTGGCTGGAGGGCTCTGCCCCCCCCCCCCCCCTTCATCGTGTTGACTGACCATAAAAACCTGTCCTACATCCAGAACATCTGAACTCCCGGCAAGCCAGGTGGGCCTTGTTCTTCGGTAGATTCAATTTCACACTCACTTATCGCCCCTGTTCAAAGAATACCAAGCCTGATGCCTTCTCCCGCCAGTTCACCACCGACAACACGGGTACCGAGCCAGAAGCCGTGTGCCATCCACCTACATCGTTGCCGCTGTCGCCTGGGATATCAAGTCCTGTATTCAATAAATACCGTGGTTACTTCATCCCAGTCTCCTCGCCTGAGTCTGCTCTTGGATTTCCCTGTTCCACTCCGTGTAACACTTAACCCCATACCTTTACCCTAACCCTAAACATAACCCTTACCTTACCCTAACCTTAACCCTTACCGTAACCATTCTAACCCTTACCGACAGCTTCAATGGGGGAAGGGACGTCCCAAGGATCCCTGTTAGCACAGACCAGAGTAGAATGGTGGGAGGAAACAGGTGGATTTTATATGTTTCAAGAATGTTTTCTGAGGGGAGTCTGGAACACTGTAGGTCCAACATTCTCTCTCTCTTTATTGAATGGTTCTCTGGAGGGAAAAGGAGTAACAGTCTGCTGTTATATAAGAGGCCCTGTAGTGCTGTGTTGCTTTGTAACAGGACTTGCATACCCCCACAACAACTATATCTCAGTACCCTCTGACTGACAGTGTGATGTCTTTAACTCAGACTGTTATCTTTTGTAGACTGACAGTATGGTGTCTTTAACTCAGACTGTTATCTATAGTAGACTGACAGTATGGTGTCTTTAACTCAGACTGTTATCTATAGTAGACTGACAGTATGGTGTCTTTAACTCAGACTGTTATCTTTTGTAGACTGACAGTATGGTGTCTTTAACTCAGACTGTTATCTATAGTAGACTGACAGTATGGTGTCTTTAACTCAGACTGTTATCTATAGTAGACTGACAGTATGGTGTCTTTAACTCAGACTGTTATCTATAGTAGACTGACAGTATGGTGTCTTTAACTCAAACTGTTATCTATAGTAGACTGACAGTATGGTGGCTTTAACTCAGACTGTTATCTATAGTAGACTGACAGTATGATGTCTGATAGGGGGCCCAGCATCAATTACTACACTATTCTCTGTCTGATAGGGGGCCCAGCATCAATTACTATATTATTCTCTGTCTGATAGGGGGCCCAGCATCAATTACTACACTATTCTCTGTTTGATAGGGGGGCAGCATCAGTTACTATACTATTCTCTGTCTGATAGGGGCCCAGCATCAGTTACTATACTATCCCTGGTCTGATAGGGGGCCCAGCATCAGTTACTATACTATCTCTGGTCTGATAGGGGGCCCAGCATCAGTTACTAAACTATTCTCTGTCTGATAGGGGCCCAGCATCAGTTACTATACTATCCCTGGTCTGATAGGGGGGCTCGCATCAATTACTATGCTATTCTCTGTCTGATAGGGGCCCAGCCAGGCCCAGCATCAGTTACTATACTATTCTCTGTCTGATAGGGGGCCCAGCATCAGTTACTATACTATTCTCTGTCTGATAGGGGCCCAGCATCAGTTACTATACTATCCCTGGTCTGATAGGGGGCCCAGCATCAGTTACTATACTATCTCTGGTCTGATAGGGGGCCCAGCATCAGTTACTAAACTATTCTCTGTCTGATAGGGGCCCAGCATCAGTTACTATACTATCCCTGGTCTGATAGGGGGGCTCGCATCAATTACTATGCTATTCTCTGTCTGATAGGGGCCCAGCCAGGCCCAGCATCAGTTACTATACTATTCTCTGTCTGATAGGGGGCCCAGCATCAGTTACTATACTATTCTCTGTCTGATAGGGGAGCCCAGCATCAGTTACTATACTATTCTCTGTCTGATAGGGGGCCAGCATCAGTTACTATACTATACTCTGTCTGATAGGGGGCCAGCATCAGTTACTATACTATTCTCTGTCTGATAGGGGGCCCAGCATCAGTTACTATACTATTCTCTGTCTGATAGGGGGCCAGCATCAGTTACTATACTATTCTCTGTCTGATAGGGGGGCAGCATCAGTTACTATACTATTCTCTGTCTGATAGGGGGCCCAGCATCAGTTACTATACTATCCCTGGTCTGATAGGGGGCCAGCATCAGTTACTATACTATTCTCTGTCTGATAGGGGGGCCAGCATCAGTTACTATACTATTCTCTGTCTGATAGGGGGCCCAGCATCAGTTACTATACTATCCCTGGTCTGATAGGGGGCCAGCATCAGTTACTATACTATTCTCTGTCTGATAGGGGGCCCAGCATCAGTTACTATACTATCCCTGGTCTGATAGGGGGCCCAGCATCAGTTACTATACTATTCTCTGTCTGATAGGGGGCCGAGCATCAGTTACTATACTATTCTCTGTTTGATAGGGGGCCCAGCATCAATTACTATACTATTCTCCGTCTGATAGGGGGCCCAGCATCAATTACTATACTATTCTCTGTCTGATAGGGGGCCAGCATCAGTTACTATACTATTATCTGTCTGATAGGGGGCCCAGCATCAGTTACTATACTATTCTCTGTCTGATAGGGGGCCCAGCATCAGTTACTATACTATCCCTGGTCTGATAGGGGGCCCAGCATCAGTTACTATGCTATTCTCTGTCTGATAGGGGGGGCCAGCATCAGTTACTATACTATTCTCTGTCTGATAGGGGGCCCAGCATCAGTTACTATACTATTCTCTGTCTGATAGGGGGCCAGCATCAGTTACTATACTATTCTCTGTCTGATAGGGGCCCAGCATCAGTTACTATAATATTCTCTGTCTGATAGGGGGCCCAGCATCAGTTACTATACTATTCTCTGTCTGATAGGGGGCCAGCATCAGTTACTATACTATTCTCTGTCTGATAGGGGGCCCAGCATCAGTTACTATACTATTCTCTGTCTGATAGGGGGCCAGCATCAGTTACTATACCATTCTCTGTCTGATAGGGGGCCCAGCATCAGTTACTATGCTATTCTCTGTCTGATAGGGGGCCAGCATCAGTTACTATACTATTCTCTGTCTGATAGGGGGCCAGCATCAGTTACTATACTATTCTCTGTCTGATAGGGGGCCAGCATCAGTTACTATACTATTCTCTGTCTGATAGGGGCCCAGCATCAGTTACTATACTATTCTCTGTCTGATAGGGGGCCAGCATCAGTTACTATACTATTCTCTGTCTGATAGGGGGCCAGCATCAGTTACTATACTATTCTCTGTCTGATAGGGGGCCAGCATCAGTTACTATACTATTCTCTGTCTGATAGGGGGCCAGCATCAGTTACTATACTATTCTCTGTCTGATAGGGGGCCCAGCATCAATTACTATACTATTCTCTGTCTGATAGGGGGCCCAGCATCAGTTACTATACTATTCTCTGTCTGATAGGGGGCCCAGCATCAGTTACTATACTATTCTCTGTCTGATAGGGTGGGCAGCATCAGTTACTATACTATTCTCTGTCTGATAGGGGGGCCAGCATCAGTTACTATGCTATTCTCTGTCTGATAGGGGGCCAGCATCAGTTACTATACTATTCTCTGTCTGATAGGGGGCCAGCATCAGTTACTATACTATCCCTGGTCTGATAGGGGGGCAGCATCAGTTACTATACTATTCTCTGTCTGATAGGGGGCCCAGCATCAGTTACTATACTATTATCTGTCTGATAGGGGGCCAGCATCAGTTACTACACTATTCTCTGTCTGATAGGGGCCCAGCATCAATTACTATACTATTCTCTGTCTGATAGGGGCCCAGCATCAGTTACTATACTATTCTCTGTCTGATAGGGGACCCAGCATCAGTTACTATACTATTCTCTGTCTGATAGGGGGCCCAGCATCAGTTACTAATCTATTCTCTGTCTGATAGGGGGCCCAGCATCAGTTACTATACTATTATCTGTCTGATAGGGGGCCCAGCATCAGTTACTATACTATTATCTGTCTGATAGGGGGCCAGCATCAGTTACTACACTATTCTCTGTCTGATAGGGGCACAGCATCAATTACTATACTATTCTCTGTCTGATAGGGGCCCAGCATCAGTTACTATACTATTATCTGTCTGATAGGGGGCCCAGCATCAGTTACTATACTATTCTCTGTCTGATAGGGGGGCAGCATCAGTTACTATACTATTCTCTGTCTGATAGGGGGGCAGCATCAGTTACTATACTATTTTCTGCCTTGCCTGCTGCTCTCCTCCGACTCCCCTCATTGGTCTCGCTCCAATCTGACCACCCAATCAGATCGTAGGGAGTGAGTCTGTGTGTTGAATAACAACTCAATCTCCTATCTGGGGTTTATAATATTATCATATTATCACTCTCTCTCTATCTCTATCACTATCTCTATCTCTCTCTATCACTATCTCTATCTCACTCCATCACTCTCTCTCTATCACCCACTATATCTTTCTCTCTCTCTCTCTCTCTCTCTATATATATATATATATATATATATCACCATCTCTCTCTCTATATCCCTCTCTGTCGATCACCATCTCTCCCTCTATATCCCTCTCTGTCTATCACCATCTCTTTCTCTCTATCATCCTCTCTATATCCCCCTCTTTCCCTCTCTCTCTCTCCCTCCCTCTCTCTCTCTCTCCCTCCCTCTCTTTCTCTCTCTCTCTCTCTCTCTCTCTCTCTCTCTCTCTCTCTCCCTCTCTCTCCCTCTTTCTCTCCCTCTCTTTCTCTCCCTCTTTCCCTCCCTCTTTCTCTCTCCCTTTTTCTCTCTCTCTCTCTCTCTCTCTCCCTCTCTTTCTCCCTCTTTCTCTCTCTCTCTCTCTCTCTCTCTCTCTCTCTCTCTCTCTCTCTCTCTCTCTCTCTCCATGTTTTCCAGTGTAACTGTTAATTCCCTGTAATATGTGATTTCGTTGGTATTACCCCGTCACGTGTCTCTTCCATTACACTAGTCATTTGATGTCCTGGATTGACATTGATGTAGATGATTGTTTATTGTTGCATGTGTTTTTGTGTTCATGTGTTTTTAGGAAGATGGAGGTAAATGGTGTTGTTCTTTTATTCCTGTGGATGTGATGACATGTAGATGTTTTTACAGAGTGTTCTTAATTATTAAACACAGTGCATTACTGACCGACTGGCCAACGGAGCAACAGACAGACAGACAGACAGACCAGACCAGACCAGACCAGACCAAACTGTGGTCGACCATAAATAGGTCATAGCCAAGGAGAGAAACGGCAGAGCGGAGTGGTGGGGTGGCAACCCAGGGATGTAGAAATGATTCTGTCCGTCTCAGAGGAGTGTGTGTGCATGGCGTGTGTGTGTATGTGTGTGTTGTGCGTGCCTGCGTGCCTGCCTGCCTCTCTGAGGAGTGTGTGTATTGGCCGGCAGCCCATGGTGTTACACGGTGGAGGCTTCCTAAGTACAACACGGCTTGAAGAGAAAGGTTCCCCCCTGGGAGCAGCAGCAGAACAGTAACACGTCTGATGTGTCTGATGTGATGATAACGCTGGCAGGCTGGCATGCTGGCCACACCCTATCACCCTGTTGTGTATGTGTTGCACAGCATAGCATGGCATAACAATAGACAGAGATTTGGCACAGGATACAGGAGATCTTTGTCCCTGTAAATATGATCCATTACTCTGCGAGGGCATCGGTCTTGAATGGAATGGTGTGTGTGCTTTATTTACCCTCACACAGCTCTGGAACTTGTCAGTGCTGTCAGGTGCTGTGTGTGCGCATGTGTGTGTGCACGTGTATGTGTGAGAGAGAGAGAGAGAGGCCGAGGTAAGCTCAGGTCACACCCAGAGTATCCAGTTTCACACCCCAGAGCTCTACTGGGAACAAAGACCATGGGGTTGTGGAAGAAATGTGTTACGGTGCGTGAATGAGGACCCAAAAGCGAATCAACTTAAACAGAGCTTCTTTAATTACCAAACATAGGTAGGCTCAGATGGACCGGCAGATTCCGACAGGACAGGACAAGGTTACAGCAAACATGACGACAGTCTGGTTCAGGCATGAATGACACAAACAAACAAGAATCCGACAAGGACAGGAGCAGAAACAGAGAGAGATATTGGGACCTAATCAGAGGGAAAAAAGGGAACAGGTGGGGAACGGGGTGAATGGGTAGTTAGAGGAGACAAGGGACAGCTGGGGGAAAGCGGGGGAGAAAAGGTAACCTAACACGACCAGCAGAGGGAGACAGGGTGAAGGGAAAGGACAGAGACAAGACAACATGACAGTACATGACAGTACCCCCCCACTCACCGAGCGCCTCCTGGCGCACTCGAGGAGGAAACCTGGCGGCAACGGAGGAAATCATCAATCAGCGCACGGTCCAGCACGTCCCGAGAGGGAACCCAACTCCTCTCCTCAGGACCGTACCCCTCCCAGTCAACTAGGTACTGATGACCACGGCCCCGAGGACGCATGTCCAAGATTTTACGGACCCTGTAGATAGGTGCGCCCTCGACAAGGATGGGGGGGGGGGGGGGGGAAGACGAGCGGGGGCGCGAAGAACGGGCTTAACACAGGAGACATGGAAGACCGGGTGGACGCGACGAAGATATCGCGGAAGAAGAAGTCGCACTGCGACAGGATTAATGACCTGAGAGATACGGAATGGACCAATGAACCGCGGGGTCAACTTGCGAGAAGCCGTCTTAAGGGGAAGGTTCTGAGTGGAGAGCCAAACTCTCTGACCGCGACAATATCTAGGGCTCTTAGTTCTACGCTTATTAGCAGCTCTCACAGTCTGCGCCCTATAACGGCAAAGTGCAGACCTGACCCTCTTCCAGGTGCGCTCGCAACGTTGGACAAAAGCCTGAGCGGAGGGGACGCTGGACTCGGCGAACTGAGATGAGAACAACGGAGGCTGGTACCCGAGGCTACTCTGAAAAGGAGATAGCCCGGTCGCAGACGAAGGAAGCGAGTTGTGGGCGTATTCTGCCCAGGGGAGCTGTTCTGACCAAGACGCAGGGTTGCGAAAAGAAAGACTGCGTAAGATGCGACCAATAGTCTGATTGGCCCGTTCTGCTTGACCGTTAGACTGGGGGTGAAAGCCGGAAGAGAGACTGACGGAAGCCCCAATCAAACGGCAAAACTCCCTCCAAAATTGAGACGTGAATTGCGGACCTCTGTCCGAAACGACGTCTGACGGAAGGCCATGAATTCTGAAAACATTCTCGATGATGATTTGTGCCGTCTCTTTAGCAGAAGGAAGCTTAGCAAGGGGAATGAAATGAGCCGCCTTAGAGAACCTATCGACAACCGTAAGAATAACAGTCTTCCCCGCTGACGAAGACAGTCCGGTGACAAAATCTAAGGCGATGTGAGACCACGGTCGAGAGGGAATAGGAAGCGGCCTGAGACGGCCGGCAGGAGGAGAGTTACCGGACTTAGTCTGCGCGCAGACCGAGCAAGCAGCCACGAAACGACGCGTGTCATGCTCCCGGGTGGGCCACCAGAAACGCTGGCGAATGGAAGCAAGCGTACCCCGAACGCCAGGGTGGCCGGCTAACTTGGCAGAGTGAGCCCACTGAAGAACGGCCAGACGAGTAGGAACGGGAACGAAAAGAAGGTTCCTAGGACAAGCGCGCGGCGACGGAGTTTGAGTGAGTGCTTGCTTTACCTGCCTCTCAATTCCCCAGACAGTCAACCCGACAACACGCCCCTCAGGGAGAATCCCCTCGGGGTCAGTGGAGGCTACTGAAGAACTGAAGAGACGAGACAAAGCATCAGGCTTGGTGTTCTTAGAGCCCGGACGATAAGAAATCACGAACTCGAAACGAGCGAAAAACAGCGCCCAACGCGCCTGACGCGCATTAAGTCGTTTGGCAGAACGGATGTACTCAAGGTTCCTATGGTCAGTCCAAACGACAAAAGGAACGGTCGCCCCCTCCAACCACTGTCGCCATTCGCCTAGGGCTAACCGGATGGCGAGCAGTTCGCGGTTACCCACATCATAGTTACGTTCCGACGGCGACAGGCGATGAGAAAAATACGCGCATGGGTGGACCTTGTCGTCAGAGAGGGAGCGCTGAGAAAGGATGGCTCCCACTCCCACCTCTGACGCGTCAACCTCGACAACGAACTGTCTAGAGACGTCAGGTGTAACAAGGATAGGAGCGGATGTAAAACGATTCTTGAGGAGATCAAAAGCTCCCTGGGCGGAAACGGACCACTTAAAGCACGTCTTGACAGAAGTAAGGGCTGTGAGAGGAGCTGCCACCTGACCGAAATTACGGATGAAACGACGATAGAAGTTCGCGAAGCCGAGAAAGCGCTGCAGCTCGACGCGTGACTTAGGGACGGGCCAATCAATGACAGCTTGGACCTTAGCGGGATCCATCTTAATGCCTTCAGCGGAAATAACAGAACCGAGAAATGTGACGGAGGAGGCATGAAAAGTGCACTTCTCAGCCTTCACAAAAAGACAATTCTCTAAAAGGCGCTGGAGGACACGTCGAACGTGCTGAACATGAATCTGGAGTGACGGTGAAAAAATCAGGATATCGTCAAGGTAAACGAAAACAAAGATGTTCAGCATGTCTCTCAGGACATCATTGACTAATGCCTGAAAGACAGCTGGAGCGTTAGCGAGGCCGAAAGGAAGAACCCGGTATTCAAAGTGCCCTAACGGAGTGTTAAACGCCGTCTTCCACTCGTCCCCCTCCCTGATGCGCACGAGATGGTAAGCGTTACGAAGGTCCAACTTAGTGAAAAACCTGGCTCCCTGCAGGATCTCGAAGGCTGAAGACATAAGAGGAAGCGGATAACGATTCTTCACTGTTATGTCATTCAGCCCTCGATAATCTATGCAGGGGCGCAGAGACCCGTCCTTCTTCTTGACAAAAAAAAACCCCGCTCCGGCGGGAGAGGAGGAGGGGACTATGGTACCGGCGTCAAGAGCTACAGACAAATAATCCTCGAGAGCCTTACGTTCGGGAGCCGACAGAGAGTATAGTCTACCCCGGGGGGGGGGTGGTTCCCGGAAGGAGATCAATACTACAATCATACGACCGGTGTGGAGGAAGAGAGGTGGCCCTGGACCGACTGAACACCGTGCGCAGATCGTGATATTCCTCCGGCACCCCTGTCAAATCACCAGGCTCCTCCTGTGAAGAAGAGACAGAGGAAACAGGAGGGATAGCAGACATTAAACATTTCACATGACAAGAGACGTTCCAGGAGAGGATAGAATTACTAGACCAATTAATGGAAGGATTATGACAAACTAGCCAGGGATGGCCCAAAACAACAGGTGTAAAAGGTGAACGAAAAATTAAAAAAGAAATGGTTTCACTATGATTACCAGAAACAGTGAGGGTTAAAGGTAGCGTCTCACGCTGAATCCTGGGGAGAGGACTACCATCCAGGGCGAACAAGGCCGTGGGCTCCTTTAACTGTCTGAGAGGAATGTCATGTTCCCGAGCCCAGGTCTCGTCCATAAAACAGCCCTCCGCCCCAGAGTCTATTAAGGCACTGCAGGAAGCTGACGAACCGGTCCAGCGTAGATGGACCGACAAGGTAGTGCAGGATCTTGAAGGAGAGACAGGAGTAGTAGCGCTCACCAGTAGCCCTCCGCTTACTGACGAGCTCTGGCCTTTTACTGGACATGAAGTGACAAAATGACCAGCGGAACCGCAATAGAGACAGAGGCGGTTGGTGATTCTCCGTTCCCTCTCCTCAGTCGAGATGCGGATACCTCCCAGCTGCATGGGCTCAGCACCCGAGCCGGCAGAGGAAGATGGTAGTGATGCGGAGAGGGAGGCGACGGAGAGCGCGAGCTCCTTTCCACGAGCTCGGTGACGAAGATCAACCCGTCGCTCAATGCGAATAGCGAGTTCAATCAAGGAATCCACGCTGGAAGGAACCTCCCGGGAGAGAATCTCATCCTTTACCTCTGCGCGGAAACCCTCCAGAAGACGAGCGAGCAAGGCCGGCTCGTTCCAGCCACTGGAGACAGCAAGAGTGCGAAACTCAATAGAGTAGTCTGTTATGGATCGATTGCCTTGACATAGGGAAGACAGGGCCCTGGAAGCCTCCTCCCCAAAAACAGATCGATCAAAAACCCGTATCATCTCCTCCTTAAAGTCTTGATACTGGTTAGTACACTCAGCCCTTGCCTCCCAGATTGCCGTGCCCCACTCACGAGCCCTTCCAATAAGGAGAGATATGACGTAGGCGACACGAGCAGTGCTCCTGGAGTAAGTGTTGGGCTGGAGAGAAAACACAATATCACACTGGGTGAGGAACGAGCGGCATTCAGTGGGCTCCCCAGAGTAACACGGCGGGTTATTGATTCTGGGCTCCGGAGATTCGAAAGCCCTGGAAGTGGCCGGTGGATCGAGGCGGAGATGGTGAACCTGTTCTGTGAGGTTGGAGACTTGGGTGGCCAGGGTCTCAACGGCATGTCGAGCAGCAGACAATTCCTGCTTGTGTCTGCCTAGCATCGCTCCCTGGATCTCGACGGCTGAGTGGAGAGGATCCGAAGTCGCTGGGTCCATTCTTGGTCGGATTCTTCTGTTACGGTGCGTGAATGAGGACCCAAAAGCGAATCAACTTAAACAGAGCTTCTTTAATTACCAAACATAGGTAGGCTCAGATGGACCGGCAGATTCCGACAGGACAGGACAAGGTTACAGCAAACATGACGACAGTCTGGTTCAGGCATGAATGACACAAACAAACAAGAATCCGACAAGGACAGGAGCAGAAACAGAGAGAGATATTGGGACCTAATCAGAGGGAAAAAAGGGAACAGGTGGGGAACGGGGTGAATGGGTAGTTAGAGGAGACAAGGGACAGCTGGGGGAAAGCGGGGGAGAAAAGGTAACCTAACACGACCAGCAGAGGGAGACAGGGTGAAGGGAAAGGACAGAGACAAGACAACATGACAGTACATGACAAAATGTGTTATGGAAGGAGTATATGGGTTCTAGAAGCTATCCCTGGGTTCTAGAAACTATCCCTGGGTTCTAGAAACTAACCCTGGGTTCAAACACATATTCCTGGGTTCTGGAATCTATCCCTGTTTTCTAAAACCTATCCCTAGGTTCTAGAGCAATCACTGGGAGTTGCGGTGGGCGTGAGTTGGGGTGGGCAGTCTATGTTTGTTTTTCTATGTTTGGTTTCTGTTTCGGCCTAGTATGGTTCTCAGTCAGAGGCAGGTGTCGTACTTAGGTAGCCTGGGTTTCACTGTTGGTGGGTGTTTGTTTCCGTGTGAGTGTTTGGGCCATACGGTACTGTTTCGGTTTTGCATATTTCACGTTTATTATTTTGTTCCAGTGTTCAGTTGTGGTTTTGAATAAATCAATATGGACACTTACCACGCTGCATTTTGATCCTTACTCCTACCCTCTATCTCCAGACGACATCCGTTACACTATCCCTGGTTTCTAACACCTATCCCTCGGTTCTGGAAACTATATCTGGGTTCTAGAAGCTATCGCTGGGTTCTGGAAGCTATTGCTGGGTTCTAGTAGCTATCCCTGGGTTATAGAGCTATTCCTGGGTTCAAGAAGTCTTGGGTTCCAGAAGCTATCCCTTGGTCCTGGAAGCTATACCTGGGTTCTAGAATCTATCCCTGGTTTCTAGAAGCTATCCCTGAATTCTGGAAGCTATGCCTGGGTACTAGAAGCTGTCATTGGGGTTCCCTGGTTTCTGGAAGCTATTCCGAACGCTTACAGGGATACAAGGCCAGATGTTGGACCTAATACGAGGCCAGATGTTGGACCTTCAAATTCCTGAATTTTATTTTCACATTTTCAGGAGCTTTTAAAGAGCTCCACTCCAGACGCCACAGGTGTCACTATGTAAGATATTCTGGGCATAGAGGGAACAAGTCAGAACCATGTAGAATTATGGGAAGGTAGTACAATAATAAAGTAGTTTTTTTCTATATAATTGGAAACAGCTCCATTAACAAGAGATGGGGGCGCTGACTTGTCATCCCCACAGTTCCCATACTCCCTTAACTCCCTTAACTCCCTCCACCAATATTCTGCATGGGATGTCTTTGATCGTCAGTTAGCTACACCATGTCATTACATCACAACATGCCACAACAGACAGATAGATAGCCTGGTAGGGAGAGGCAGCTAAGAGGATGAGAATCCAACACTGTTTAATGTGTCCCAAATGGCACCCTATTCCCTATAGAGTGCACTTCTTTTGACCAGACCCCTATGAAAAAAGTAGTGCACCACAAAAAAAATAGTGCACTTTGGGACACACACTGTGTAATCAGAAACCTACTGGTTTTCATTTACGTTTGGCACGATCTTCCAAGGCTTTACCAGTGTTGTGATTGGCTGTAGTAGTCTTCTCATTTCTGAGAGATTTAGTGGCAAAGTCTTCATTTTGAAATTGAATCCTGGGCAAAGCGAACCAGGAGCCAGGGATTTGGCCAGCAGATTTAACAGGCTCTGTGGAGTTTATTACTTGTGCTTTGAACTCACCAACACAGTCATAGTCACATGGTCTGTCAGTTTTCAAAGTCGGCTTGGACTACAGCCATCTGGTTGCTATTGGACTAGCCTTATCCTAGCCTAGCTTTAGCCAACATCAGATATCGGACTAGCCTTAACCTTAGCCAACATTCGATATTGTATGAACCTAACATCAGCCAACATCAGATTTTTTTATTTATTTCTTAATTTCACCTTTATTTAACCAGGTAGGCCAGTTGAGAACACCTTTATTTAACCAGGTAGGCCAGTTGAGAACACCTTTATTTAACCAGGTAGGCCAGTTGAGAACAAGTTCTCATTTACAACTGCGACCTGGCCAAGATAAAACAAAGCAGTGCGACAAAGACAACAACACAGAGTTACACATAAACAAACATAGGGTCAATAACACAACAGATAAATGTATGTACAGTGAGTGGAAATGTAGAGGAGTAGGGAGGTATGGCAATACCTCGGCCATGGAGGCAAAATATTTACAATTTAGCAAATTAACACTGGAGTGATCGATGTGCAGAAGATGAACGTGCAAGTAGAAATACTGGGATGCAAAAGAGGATAAGTAACAATATGGGGATGAGGTAGTTGGATGTGCTATTTACAGATTGGCTGTGCACAGGTACAGTGATCGGTAAGCTGCTCTGACAGCTGATGCTTAAAGTTAGAGAGTGAGATATAAGACTCCAGCTTCAGTGATTTTTGCAATTCGTTCCAGTCATTGGCAGCAGAGAACTGGAAGGAAAGGCGCCCAAAGGAAGTGTTGGCTTTGGGGTTGACCAGTGAAATATACCTGCTGGAGCGCGTGCTACGGGTGGGTGTTGCTATGGTGACCAGTGAGCTGAGATAAGGCGGGGCTTATCAAAGACTTAGCAAAGACTTATAGATGACCTGGAGCCAGTGGGTTTGGCGACGAATATGTAGGGAAGGCCAGCCAACGAGAGCATACAGGTCGCAGTGGTGGGTAGAATATGGGGATTTGGTGACAAAACGGATGGCACTGTGACAGACTACATCCAATTTGCTGAGTAGAGTGTTGGAGGAGGCTATTTTGTAAATGACATTGCCGAAGTCAAGGATCAGGATAGTCAGTTTTACGAGGGTATGTTTGGCCACATGAGTGAAGGAGGCTAGCCTATTGGACTAGCCTTAAACTTAACCTAGTCTAGCTTTATCCAACATTAGATATTGGACTAGCCTTAACTTTAGCCAACATCAGATATTGGATTAGCCTTAACCTGGTCTAGCTTTATCCAACATTAGATATTGGACTAGCCTTAACCTTAACCTAGTCTAGCTTTATCCAACATTAGATATTGGACTAGCCTTAACCTTAACCTGGTCTAGCTTTATCCAACATTAGATATTGGACTAGCCTTAACCTTAACCTGGTCTAGCTTTATCCAACATTAGATATTGGACTAGCCTTAACCTTAACCTAGTCTAGCTTTATCCAACATTAGATATTGGACTAGCCTTAACCTTAACCTGATCTAGCTTTATCCAACATTAGATATTGGACTAGCCTTAACCTTAACCTGATCTAGCTTTAGCCAACATTGGATATTGGACTAGCCTTAACCTTAACCTGGTCTAGCTTTATCCAACATTAGATATTGGACTAGCCTTAACCTTAACCTAGTCTAGCTTTATCCAACATTAGATATTGGACTAGCCTTAACCTTAACCTAGTCTAGCTTTATCCAACATTAGATATTGGACTAGCCTTAACCTTAACCTGGTCTAGCTTTATCCAACATTGGATATTGGACTAGCCTTAACCTTAACCTGGTCTAGCTTTATCCAACATTAGATATTGGACTAGCCTTAACCTTAACCTAGTCTAGCTTTATCCAACATTAGATATTGGACTAGCCTTAACCTTAACCTAGTCTAGCTTTATCCAACATTAGATATTGGACTAGCCTTAACCTTAACCTGGTCTAGCTTTATCCAACATTAGATATTGGACTAGCCTTAACCTTAACCTGGTCTAGCTTTATCCAACATTAGATATTGGACTAGCCTTAACCTTAACCTGATCTAGCTTTATCCAACATTAGATATTGGACTAGCCTTAACCTTAACCTGGTCTAGCTTTATCCAACATTAGATATTGGACTAGCCTTAACCTTAACCTGGTCTAGCTTTATCCAACATTAGATATTGGACTAGCCTTAACCTTAACCTGGTCTAGCTTTATCCAACATTAGATATTGGACTAGCCTTAACCTTAACCTGGTCTAGCTTTATCCAACATTAGATAATGGACTAGCCTTAACCTTAACCTAGTCTAGCTTTATCCAACATTAGATATTGGACTAGCCTTAACCTTAACCTGGTCTAGCTTTATCCAACATTAGATATTGGACTAGCCTTAACCTTAACCTGGTCTAGCTTTATCCAACATTAGATAATGGACTAGCCTTAACCTTAACCTAGTCTAGCTTTATCCAACATTAGATAATGGACTAGCCTTAACCTTAACCTGGTCTAGCTTTATCCAACATTAGATATTGGACTAGCCTTAACCTTAACCTGGTCTAGCTTTATCCAACATTAGATAATGGACTAGCCTTAACCTTAACCTAGTCTAGCTTTATCCAACATTAGATAATGGACTAGCCTTAACCTTAACCTGGTCTAGCTTTATCCAACATTAGATAATGGACTAGCCTTAACCTTAACCTAGTCTAGCTTTATCCAACATTAGATAATGGACTAGCTAGCCTAGAGGTATATGTGGTGGGACTGAAGATAACACGTTTTTAATGAGAACTAGAAAAGGACTTTTCCTAAAGAAAATGTGCATGCCTGCTTGTCTTTAAAGTATTGTTGTATTAGTGGAAGTGACTGGAGTAATGTTTTTACTGTCGGTAAGCACACGAACACCCTCTCTCTCTAACAGCTGTATTACTATGTGTCATAGCTAGCCTGGTTTCTGTATGTTTTCTATACTGGATGCACATCTGGCAATAAAGGAGACATATGCATTTTATGTATTTATAGATCTTCATCGGCTATTCATATAGACACTGTCATCACTCCCCAAGTATAGAGAACAGCCTGTACTGGCTGTAAATGTCAGTATTATACTGAACAATGATGAGGACACGTTGAGCATGACTGCTGTCCACTGCTGTGGGAGCCGGAGTTCACACACTGTCTCCATGGTGTATTTCAATGGTGTATTTCAATGAGGTATTTCTCTGTGTGGATGGTGATGTGTGTGTGTGTGCGTGCATACACGTTTGCATGTGTGTGTGTGTTTATGTACAGTGTGTGTGTGTGTGTGTGTGTGTGTGTGTGTGTGTGTGTGTGTGTGTGTGTGTGTGTGTGTGTGTGTGTGTGTGTGTGTGTGTGTGTGTGTGTGTGTGTGTGTGTGTGTGCGTGCGTGCGTGCATACACATTTGCATGTGTGTGTGTGTTTATGTACAGTGTGTGTGTGTGTGTGTGTCTTCTTCGCTGTGCGCTGGGTAGAGAAGAGAAGCTGCGTGACCTACATATTGAGGGCTCAGACTGCCAGCGCCAAACTGCCTAACATCACAAGAGAGCTGCTTCACACCGCGCCTGCCTATTGGCCGTTCAGCCATGGCCTAACAACAGCATACCGCATCACCCAGAGAGGGCGGGGAGATGGATGGATGGAGGGAGGGAGTGTGGAGGAGAGAGGGTGAAGGATGGCAGAGAGAGAAGGAGGTATGGAGTAAGAAAGAGAGGGAGGATAGTCGAAAGAGTGCAGAACAGAGAGAAACTGTAGAAGGTGTGATGATGCTCTGAGTTTGGTGTTTACTGTCACGTGATCCATCTGTCACTCAGGAGAAAGAAAGAGGATTATACTACTACTGTTGGACATGACACTCTCTCTCTCTCTCTCTCTCTCTCTCTCTCTCTCTCTCTCTCTCTCTCTCTTCCTCTCTCTCTCTCTTCCTCTCTCTCTCTCTCTCTCTCTTCCTCTCTCTCTGTCTCTCTCTCTGTCTGTCTCTCTCTCTCTCTCTCTCTCTCTCTCTCTCTCTCTCTCTCTCTCTCTCTCTTCCTCTCTCTCTCTCTCTCTCTCTCTCTCTCTCTTCCCCTCTCTCTCTCTCTCTCTCTCTCTCTCTCTCTCTTCCTCTCTCTGTATCTCTCTCTCTCTTGCTCTCTCTCTGTATCTCTCCCTCTTTCTCTATCTATAGATCTCTCTTCCTCTCTCTCTCTATCACCTCCCCCTCTTTCCATCTCTCCTTCTCCTTCTCTCTCTCAGAAAGCTAAGTCTGATATGCTCTGGCAGAAGTCGTAGGGTATTACGGTGTGATAGAGCTTTTTTAGTGTTCACCACTTTAATCTTTAAGTTGTAACCATAGAAACGCTCTACTGCATTCACTGAATAGTGAACGTCTGTCTGTCTGTCTGTCTGTCTGTCTGTATCAGTGTGTCAGGAAGGAGTAAAACGGATGGTTTTACACTGTTGAAACACCATGGCTGCTGCATCTCAGATGGCACCCTATTCCCTATAAAGTGCACTACTTTAGATCAGGGCCCATGGTGAATAGTGTCTAGGGGATAGGGTGCTATCTGGGGCGTAGACCATGCCTTTACAGATTATAAATAAATGATGCTCCCATTGTATGTGTTGTTGTGGACAGGATGTCTTCCTGTATTCACAGCTCTCTGTGTCTGAATGGCCCTTAATGTGTGCCCCCTGGCTTGAACTAGCTTGCCTTTGTATGTGGTATTCAGAGTGTAAGGTTCAGACAGTACTAGTTCCTGTCTATGGACGGGGTATTCTATAGTGGATGTCTATGGACGGTGTATTCTATAGACTCCCCAAATTTTATCAGCATATCGATTGCGCAACCAGGGGAGGAAAGACCTTGGACCATTGTTACTCTAACTTCCGCGACGCATATAAGGCCCTGCCCCGCCCCCCTTTCGGAAAAGCTGACCACGACTCCATTTTGTTGATCCCTGCCTACAGACAGAAACTAAAACAAGAGGCTCCCACGCTGAGGTCTGTCCAACGCTGGTCCGACCAAGCTGACTCCACACTCCAAGACTGCTTCCATCACGTGGACTGGGAGATGTTTCGTATTGCGTCAGATAACAACATTGACGAATACGCTGATTCGGTGTGCGAGTTCATTAGAACGTGCGTTGAAGATGTCGTTCCCATAGCAACGATTAAAACATTCCCTAACCAGAAACCGTGGATTGATGGCAGCATTCGTGTGAAACTGAAAGCGCGAACCACTGCTTTTAATCAGGGCAAGGTGTCTGGTAACATGACCGAATACAAACAGTGCAGCTATTCCCTCCGCAAGGCTATCAAACAAGCTAAGCGCCAGTACAGAGACAAAGTAGAATCTCAATTCAACGGCTCAGACACAAGAGGCATGTGGCAGGGTCTACAGTCAATCACGGACTACAGGAAGAAACCCAGCCCAGTCACGGACCAGGATGTCTTGCTCCCAGGCAGACTAAATAACTTTTTTGCCCGCTTTGAGGACAATACAGTGCCACTGACACGGCCTGCAACGAAAACATGCGGTCTCTCCTTCACTGCAGCCGAGGTGAGTAAGACATTTAAACGTGTTAACCCTCGCAAGGCTGCAGGCCCAGATGGCATCCCCAGCCGCGCCCTCAGAGCATGCGCAGACCAGCTGGCCGGTGTGTTTACGGACATATTCAATCAATCCCTATACCAGTCTGCTGTTCCCACATGCTTCAAGAGGGCCACCATTGTTCCTGTTCCCAAGAAAGCTAAGGTAACTGAGCTAAATGACTACCGCCCCGTAGCACTCACATCCGTCATCATGAAGTGCTTTGAGAGACTAGTCAAGGACCATATCACCTCCACCCTACCTGACACCCTAGACCCACTCCAATTTGCTTACCGCCCAAATAGGTCCACAGACGATGCAATCTCAACCACACTGCACACTGCCCTAACCCATCTGGACAAGAGGAATACCTATGTGAGAATGCTGTTCATCGACTACAGCTCGGCATTCAACACCATAGTACCCTCCAAGCTCGTCATCAAGCTCGAGACCCTGGGTCTCGACCCCGCCCTGTGCAACTGGGTACTGGACTTCCTGACGGGCCGCCCCCAGGTGGTGAGGGTAGGTAACAACATCTGCACCCCGCTGATCCTCAACACTGAGGCCCCACAAGGTTGCGTTCTGAGCCCTCTCCTGTACTCCCTGTTCACCCACGACTGCGTGGCCACGCACGCCTCCAACTCAATCATCAAGTTTGCGGACGACACAACAGTGGTAGGCTTGATTACCAACAACGATGAGACGGCCTACAGGGAGGAGGTGAGGGCCCTCGGAGTGTGGTGTCAGGAAAACAACCTCACACTCAACGTCAACAAAACTAAGGAGATGATTCTGGACTTCAGGAAACAGCAGAGGGAACACCCCCCTATCCACATCGATGGAACAGTAGTGGAGAGGGTAGCAAGTTTTAAGTTCCTCGGCATACACATCACAGACAAACTGAATTGGTCCACTCACACAGACAGCATCGTGAAGAAGGCGCAGCAGCGCCTCTTCAACCTCAGGAGGCTGAAGAAATTCGGCTTGTCACCAAAAGCACTCACAAACTTCTACAGATGCACAATCGAGAGCATCCTGGCGGGCTGTATCACCGCCTGGTATGGCAACTGCACCGCCCTCAACCGTAAGGCTCTCCAGAGGGTAGTGAGGTCTGCACAACGCATCACCGGGGGCAAACTACCTGCCCTCCAGGACACCTACACCACCCGATGTCACAGGAAGGCCATAAAGATCATCAAGGACATCAACCACCCGAGCCACTGCCTGTTCACCCCGCTATCATCCAGAAGGCGAGGTCAGTACAGGTGCATCAAAGCTGGGACCGAGAGACTGAAAAACAGCTTCTATCTCAAGGCCATCAGACTGTTAAACAGCCACCACTAACACTGAGTGGCTGCTGCCAACACACTGACACTGACTCAACTCCAGCCACTTTAATAATGGGAATTGATGGGAAATGATGTAAATATATCACTAGCCACTTTAAACAATGCTACCTTATATAAATGTTACTTACCCTACATTATTCATCTCATATGCATACGTATATACTGTACTCTATATCATCGACGGTATCCTTATGTAATACATGTATCACTAGCCACTTTATACTATACTATGCCACTTTGTTTACATACTCATCTCATTTGTACATACTGTACCCGATACCATCTACTGTATCTTGCCTATGCTGCTCTGTACCATCACTCATTCATATATCCTTATGTACATATTCTTTATCCCCTTACACTGTGTACAAGACAGTAGTTTTGGAATTGTTAGTTAGATTACTTGTTATTACTGCATTGTCGGAACTAGAAGCACAAGCATTTCGCTACACTCGCATTAACATCTGCTAACCATGTGTATGTGACAAATAAATTTGATTTGATTTGATTTGATTTGATTTGGATGTCTATGGACGGTGTATTCTATAGTGGATGTCTATGGACGGTGTATTCTATAGTGGATGTCTATGGACGGTGTATTCTATAGTGGATGTCTATGGACGGTGTATTCTATAATGGATGTCTATGGACGGTGTATTCTATAGTGGATGTCTATGGACGGTGTATTCTATAGTGGATGTCTATGGACGGTGTATTCTATAGTGGATGTCTATGGACGGTGTATTCTATAGTGGATGTCTATGGACGGTGTAGTCTATAGTGGATGTCTATGGACGGTGTAGTCTATAGTGGATGTCTATGGACGGTGTATTCTATAGTGGATGTCTATGGACGGTCATTTCTTCTTCGTCTTCCTCATCATTTGTCCAAAGCTAAAAGCCTTGACTTCCTGTGTGAATCTGATCAGAGGGCTGGAGAGAGTCATTACGTTCTCATGCTACATAACAGGTGTGTATCCCCTAGTGACTTACAGTGCCTTGAATGCATACGTTTCAGTACTCAGAGGCCAGCAATACGTTGAGTCAACGTACAAGGTTAAGGCAACCAGCTGCAATAGGATTGGGAGTTTTGCTCAACTAAATTTTCACACACAAACTTTTTCACAATCCTATTGCATGTTGAATCCACGTGTTGTTTTGCCAGTGTGTGTTGCTGTGATCTCCGGAGGGTTGAACAACCTTGGCATTACTTGTAATGTGAACCTTTGGGTTGGTGTTTAAATTCACCCTGATGATGATGTACGGTTGGTTCATGTCTTAGCTTCACTAACCCTTCCTAACTCCTCCCCAACCCCTCCCTAAGCTCCCTACCTCCTCCCCAACCCCTCCCTAAGCTCCCTAACTCCTCCCTAACTCCTCCCCAACCTCCCCAACTCCTCCCTAACACCTCCCTAACCTCCCTAACTCCTCCCTAACTCCTCCCTAAGCTCCCTAACCCCTCCCTAACCCCTCCCTAAGCTCCCTAACTCCTCCCCAACCCCTCCCTAAGCTCCCTAACTCCTCCCCAACCCCTCCCTAAGCTCCCTAACTCCTCCCTAACTCCTCCCCAACCTCCCTAACTCCTCCCCAAACCCTCCCTAAGCTCCCTAACTCCTCCCTAACTCCTCCCCAACCTCCCTAACTCCTCCCTAACACCTCCATAACCTCACAAACTCCTCCGTAACTCCTCCCTAACCCCTCCCTAACCCCTCCCTAACTCCTCCCTAACCCCTCCCTCCCTCCCACCCTAACCCACCCCTGCCTCCCCCCGCCCCTCCCTCCTTCCTCCCTTCCTTACTCCCTCCCACCCTAACCCGCCCTTCCCTCCCTCCCTTCCTACCTCCCTCCCACTCTAACCCGCCCCTCCCTCCCTCCCACCCTAACCCTAACCCGCCCCTCCCTCCTCCCTCCTCCCTCTTTGAGTCTTGTGGTAGAGGCAAGGCAGGGAGACTGCAGCAGGCTTCCACCTCTGTCTCTAGTTGAGACAGAGGCAGTAGTCGTGTTGTGTTGTGCTGTGATTCCCCCTAGCCAGCTCAGAGACGATGAGTCGAGTCCCTGCACACACACACGCACGCCACAGCACACTCCTCCCAGCAGGGGGGCATCGCTCCCAGCATATGTGTTGGTTTCCATGGAGACACAGAGTTAAAAATAACATGGGCTGCCTGCCTGCCTGCCTATCTGTCTGCCTGCCTATCTGTCTGTCTGCCTTCTTCTCTGTCTGCCTGTCTGCCTGCCTCTCTGTCTGTTTTGCCTTCCTCTCTGTCTGCCTGTCTGCCTCTCTGCCTGCCTCTCTGCCTGTCTGTCTGCCTGCCTTTCTGTCTGCCTGCCAGCCTGCCTCTCTGTCTGCCTACCTGCTTCTCTGTCTGCCTGCCTCTGCCTGTCTCTCTGCCTGCCTGTCTCTCTGCCTACCTGCCTGCCTCTCTGCCTGCCTGTCTCTCTGCTTCTCTGCCTGCCTCTGGTTGTCTGCCTCTTTTCCTGCGTGCCTGCCTGCCTTTCTCCTGCCTGCCTCTCTGTCTGCCTGGCAGGCTGACACAAAATGTCAGGATCCAGTGAGTAGAGTAGAGTAAATCCCCCATCCTCCTCTCCTCTGTTCCCTGTTCCCACCCCCCTGCTATGAGGCTGATGTCAGAGCACTGAGATTAGGAAGCAGGGAAGGGAGGGAAGACACTGGGAACGATGAGGCTGTGGTGATGTCAGAGCACTGAGATTAGGAAGCAGGGAAGGGAGGGAAAACACTGGGAACGATGAGGCTGTGGTGATGTCAGAGCACTGAGATTAGGAAGCAGGGAAGGGAGGGAAAACACTGGGAACGATGAGGCTGTGGTGATGTCAGAGCACTGAGATTAGGAAGCAGGGAAGGGAGGGAAGACACTGGGAATGATGAGGCTGTGGTGATGTCAGAGCACTGAGATTAGGGAACAGGGAAGGGAGGGAAGACACTGGGAATGATGAGGCTGTGGTGATGTCAGAGCACTGAGATTAGGAAGCAGGGAAGGGAGGGAAAACACTGGGAACGATGAGGCTGTGGTGATGTCAGAGCACTGAGATTAGGAAGCAGGGAAGGGAGGGAAGACACTGGGAATGATGAGGCTGTGGTGATGTCAGAGCACTGAGATTAGGGAACAGGGAAGGGAGGGAAGACACTGGGAATGATGAGGCTGTGGTGATGTCAGAGCACTGAGATTAGGAAGCAGGGAAGGGAGGGAAGACACTAGGAAGTAGGAAGCGGGAAGTATAGTCTGCGGTCCCTGTGGGTTCCTCAGTGCCGTCTCTGCCTAATGCAGAGCTACGATGAGGCTGCTACTGATGTAGCCACTGCACCCCTCCCAGGCCCTGCTGCATTGGCTTCTTCCCAGAGAGAGAGACACACACATACACACACACACATGGTTACACACACCATAGAGATCCTATTAAATTACTAGAGGGGTTATGTCATAAACCCTCAAAGTTCCAGAATGGGGTTAAAATGGTAGCCATATTGGTCAGAGAGCAATCCACACCAGTCTAATGTGAATGAATGGCAGTAGACGGATAAGCATCATTTTACTTATGCAGGAAAATCAAAGTAAGGCATGTGACATATCAGAAATTGTGTAATATGATTATTGTCAACCCGAAATATTGTCATATAATTATAAATACAGTTTACACAGGTTTTATACACATTTTCTCTTTAAATAGCCTCTAAAATATATGTATATCATAAATGTCTCAATTTTAGTTTTCAAGGAAAGCTGTGAGTGCTACAAGGTCAGTGTTACATTTCTCTTCCACATCTGGTTCCTGTTTCAGGGACTTTCAGACAGTAAAAAAGTCAAAATCCCACTAGATTGCTAGGTTTATCTCTCCCTAGTCAGAGCCACAGGATATTTGATTTAGTTGAAGTCGGAAGTTTACATACACCTTAGCCAAATACATTTAAACTCAGTTTTTCACAATTGCTGACATTTAATCCTAGTAAGAAATTCCCTGTCTTAGGTCAGCTAGGATCACCAGTTTATTTTGAGAATGTGAAATGTCAGAATAATAGTAGAGAGAATGATTTATTTCAGCTTTTATTTATTTTATCACATTCTCAGTGGGTCAGAAGTGTACATACACTCAATTAGTATTTGGAAGCATTGCCTTTTAAATAGTTTAACTTGGGTCAAATGTTTCGGGTAGCCTTCAACAAGCTTCCCACAATAAGTTGGGTGAATTTTGGCCCATTCCTCCTGACAGAGCTGGTGTAACCTGAGTCAGGTTTGTAGGCCTCCTTGCTCACACACACTTTTTCAGTTCTGCCCACAGATTTTCTATGGGATTGAGGTCAGGGCTTTGTGATGACCACTCCAATACCTTGACTTTGTTGTCATTAAGCCATTTGGCCACAACTTTGGAAGTATGCTTGGGGTCATTGCCCATTTGGAAGACCCATTTGCGACCAAGCTTTAACTTCCTGACTGATATCTTGAGATGTTGCTTCAATATATCCACATAATGTTCCTCCCTCATGATGCCATCAATTTTGTGAAGTGCACCTGGCCCTCCTGCAGCAAAGCACCCCCACAACATGATACTGCCAACCCCGTGCCTCACGTTTGGGATGGTGTTCTTCAGCTTGCAAGCACCCCCCTTTTTCCTCCAAACATAACGATGGTCATTATGGCCAAACAGTCCTATTTTTGTTTCATCAGACCAGAGGACATTTTTCCAAAAAGTACGATATTTTTCCCCATGTGCAGTTGCAAACCATATGGCGGTTTTGGAGCAGTGGCTTCTTCCTTGCTGAGCAGCCTTTCAGGTTATGTCGATATAGGACTCATTTTACTGTGGACATAGATACTTTTGTATCTGTTTCCTCCAGCATCTTCACAAGCTCCTTTGCTGTTGTTCTGGGATTGATTTGTACATTTCGCACCAAGGTACGTTCATCTCTAGGAGACAGAACGCCTCTCCTTCCTGAGCGGTATGACGGCTGCGTGGTCCCATGGTGTTTATACTTGCATACTATTTTTTTGTACAGATGAACATGGTACCTTCAGGCGTTTGGAAATTGCTCCCAAGGATGAACCAGACTTGTGGGGGTCTACAATTTTTTTTCTGGGGTCTTGGCTGATTTCTTTTGATTTTCCCATGATGTCAAGCAAACAGGCACTGAGTTTAAAGGTAGGCCTTGAAATACATCCACAGGTACACCTCCAATTGACTCAAATGATTAGCCTATCAGATGCTTCTAAAGCCATGAGATCATTTTCTGGAATTTTCCAAGCCGTTTAACTTGTTATGGCTGCAATCCCCCTATCGGGATAAGTGTCATCAACAGCCGCTAAATAGCATAGAGCTACATACAATAAATATGACTATAAATATTACTATTCATGAAATCACAAGTGCAATATAGGAAAACACAGTTTAGCCTTTTGTTAATCCACCTGTCGTGTCAGATTTTGAAATTATGCTTTACAGCGAAAGCAATCCAATCGTTTGTGTAAGTTTATCGATCGCACGATAAAACATTAAGTACACTTAGCGTCAGGTAGCTTGGTCACGAAAATCAGAAAATCAATCAAATTAATAGTTTACCTTTGATGATCTTCGGATGTTTTCACTCACGAGACTCCCAGTTACACAACAAATGTTCCTTTTGTTCCATAAAGATTATTTTTATATCCAAATCCAGCAAAGGGAAGCTATGGAACATGGAGTTTTCAAAATAGAAGCCACTTCCTGTTTTGATTTTCCTCAGGGTTTCACCTGCAAAATCAGTTATGTTATACTCACAGACCATATTTTGACAGTTTTGGAAACTTTAGATTGTTTTCTATCCAATACTAATAATACTATGTATATATTAGCAAATGAGACTGAGGAGCTGGCCGTTTACAATGGACACCTTTTCATCCAAGCTACTCAATACTGCCCCTGCAGCCATAAAAAGTTAAAGGCACAGTCAACTTAGTGTATGTAAACTTTTGACCCACTGGAACTGTGATACAGTGAATTATGTGAAATAATCTGTCTGTAAACAATTGTTGGAAAAATTACTTGTGTCATGCACAAAGCAGATGTCCTAACCGACTTGCCAAAATGATAGTTTGTTGACAAGAAATGTGTGGAGTGGTTGAAAAATGAGTTTTAATGACTCCAACCAAGTGGATGTAAACTTCTGACTTCAACTGGATATTTGTTCTAACCCGACATTGACCAATGTACACATTCCTTTGGTTTAGAGATCAGAGGGGTGGGTGTCTAGTCTATATCTCTTCCATGCAGGGTTGGGGTTGCTCAGTTTCCACTTTAGTCAATTCAGGAATTGACTACCATGGAATGGGCCTACAATGGAATGGGCCTACCATGGAATGGGCCTACCATGGAATGGGCCTACCATGGAATGGGCCTACCATGGAATGGGCCTACCATGGAATGTGCCTTCCATAGGATAATACAAATAACCTGCCAATCAGGAGAGGTGCCTATGTCATCAGATAGGATCTGTTTAGCATGGGGACCTGAGAACATGAGATGTTTGGACTGTACTGTCATTCATCATCATCATCACCTCATAGTTCCTGTCCTGTCTCTGGCCGAGCATAGAGTGGATGGGTATGGAGGGATGGTTTATAAAGAGAGAGAGAAAGAGAGAGAGAGAGAGAGAGAGAGAGAGAGAGAGAGAGAGAGACAGACACAGACACAGACACAGACAGAGAGAGACACAGAGAGAGACACAGAGAGAGAGAGAGACACAGAGAGAGACACAGAGAGAGAGACAGAGAGACAGATAAGGAGAGAGGGAGAGAGAGACAGATAAAGAGAGAGGGAGAGAGAGAGAGAGACACAGAGAGAGAGAGACAGAGAGACTGACAGAGAGAGAGAGAGACACACACAGAGACACAGAGAGAGAGAGAGAGAGACAAATCAAAATCAAATCAAATCAAATTTTATTTGTCACATACACATGGTTAGCAGATGTTAATGCGAGTGTAGCGAAATGCTTGTGCTTCTAGTTCCGACAATGCAGTAATAACAAGTAATCTAACTAACAATTCCAAAACTACTGTCTTGTACACAGTGTAAGGGGATAAAGAATATGTACATAAGGATATATGAATGAGTGATGGTACAGAGCAGCATAGGCAAGATACAGTAGATGGTATCGAGTACAGTATATACATATGAGATGAGTATGTAAACAAAGTGGCATAGTTAAAGTGGCTAGTGATACATGTATTACATAAGGATACAGTCGATGATATAGAGTACAGTATATACGTATGCATATGAGATGAATAATGTAGGGTAAGTAACATTATATAAGGTAGCATTGTTTAAAGTGGCTAGTGATATATTTACATCATTTGAGTCAGTGTCAGTGTGTTGGCAGCAGCCACTCAATGTTAGTGGTGGCTGTTTAACAGTCTGATGGCCTTGAGATAGAAGCTGTTTTTCAGTCTCTTTCAGTTTCAGTCTCTCGGTCTCAGAGAGAGAGAGAGAGAGAGAGAGAGAGAGAGAGAGAGAGAGACAGAGAGAGAGAGAGAGACACAGAGAGAGAGACACAGAGAGAGAGAGAGAGAGAGAGAGAGAGAGAGAGACAGAGAGAGAGAGAGACACACAGAGAGACACACAGAGAGAGAGAGAGACAGAGAGAGAGAGACAGAGAGAGAGAGAGAGACTCCCCCGACTTCCCCGACTCTCCCGACCCTCCCGACCCTCCCGACTCCTACGACTCCCTCGAATCTCCCGACTCCCTCGACTCTCTCGACTCCCTTGACTCCCCCCGACTCCCTCGACTCCCCCGACTCCCTCGACTCTCCCGACTCCCCCGACTCCCTCGAATCTCCCGACTCCCTCGACTCTCCCGACTCCCTCGACTCTCTCGACTCCCCTGACTCCCCCGACACCCTCGACTCCCCCGACTCCCCCGACTCCCTCGACTCTTCCGACTCCCTCGACTATCTCGACTCCCCCGACTCCCCGGTGAACCTACTGTCATAGTATATCCATCCGTCTCTCACCATTAATTTGAACCCATATCATTCCCTGACCCCTTTCACTGTCAGACATTTTCTCTTTGTACTTGTGGAGAGGTAGATAGGACATGAAGAGGATGGAACCCATATATATTCTATGGGAATTGTTTTCATCCCCCATAATTCCTCACTCCTCTCTTGCCTTGACTAATGTTGCCCCTTCCCTCATGTACCATAGGCTCCTGTAGATGAGGCTGGAGAGAGTGCTTCTGACACACAAACACACACACACACACACACACACACGCACACAACCACACACATACACACATACACACGCGCGCCATTTACATGTCGTGTTATTTCTGCATGACCCTCTGTCCCCGGTGTACATTAAATGGGAGGAATGACCCCATTAGCTCTAGTGAATGTGACACTGGCTGGACGGGATATTCCAACCAATAGAATAAGGCCTACACAGTCCCAGTTCTTTAGGGTAAAGTCAAATACCCTGATATATAAAGAGTGGAGAATACAGATGTGACGTGGCAAAACAGTTGTGTTTGGAGTTTCCATCCCTCTTACTACTGCTAAGGTATCTGACCCTCTGTGACCTCTAGCCATGTGCTTCCTGTTTCAGAGAAACTGTTTCCTGTGCTCTCTGCCTCTGCTGTGTAACCTATGGACTCTGTCCTCTCTTTCTCAGTAGAACTCTTTCCCTATGGAACTCACGCTGTTGTTATTTCACCTGCCCTGAAAACAACAACCGTGTCTGTCTGACTGTTGAATACAGGGCCATGTAAAAACAAACTGATATTATGTTGGAGGATTCCACACTACAAAGACTTCCACAGGTGTTAACCAGGTGTGTCCAACTGAAACTCCAGCACCTATTCAATAGACTGTACTGTGGTGGCCAAATCAAACACATCTCTCTCTCTCTCTCTCTCTCTCTCTCTCTCTCTCTCTCTCTCTCTCTCTCTCTCTCTCTCTCTCTCTCTCTCTCCCTTTCTCTTTTTCTCGCTCTCATTTTCTCTCTCTCTTGTTCAATTCAATTCTCTCTCACACACACACACACACACACACACACACACACACACACATACACACAAACACACACACACACACACACACACACATTGAATGAAATATACCCTTCTGTCCATCCGCTGTCCCCTATTAGTGTTAGACTGAGACAGCCATTGAAGCAGATGTGGTAGTGGTGAGTTCAACCCTGTGTTGTCATACGTATACAGCAGACCCTGATCCTCTCTTTGTGTGTTTTTGAATGAGTTCCCTTCCTGTCCGCTCGCCCTGCCAAACCCCAGTTATTGTGGAGCCAGCTGGATGATGGAGAGATGGAGGTTCTTTTGTCTGTCAGGAACTGATGGCGTCACCTAATGTCCATATTTGGAAGCAGAGGTATGTGTGTGTTCTCTAAGAGGTGGTCCCTGGTCATAACCTGGCTTCAACACATAGTAGCCTGGTCGTAACCTGGGTTCAACACATAGTAGTAGCCTGGTCGTAACCTGGCTTCAATACATAGTAGTAGCCTGGTCGTAAACTGGGTTCAATACATAGTAGCCTGGTCGTAACCTGGCTTCAATACATAGTAGCCTGGTCATAACCTGGGTTCAATACATAGTAGCCTGGTCGTAACCTGGCTTCAATACATAGTAGCCTGGTCATAACCTGGGTTCAATACATAGTAGCCTGGTCATAACCTGGGTTCAATACATAGTAGCCTGGTCATAACCTGGCTTCAATACATAGTAGTAGCCTGGTCGTAAACTGGGTTCAATACATAGTAGTAGCCTGGTCGTAAACTGGGTTCAATACATAGTAGCCTGGTCGTAACCTGGCTTCAATACATAGTAGCCTGGTCATAACCTGGGTTCAATACATAGTAGCCTGGTCGTAACCTGGCTTCAATACATAGTAGCCTGGTCATAACCTGGGTTCAATACATAGTAGCCTGGTCATAACCTGGGTTCAATACATAGTAGCCTGGTCGTAAACTGGGTTCAATACATAGTAGCCTGGTCGTAACCTGGCTTCAATACATAGTAGCCTGGTCATAACCTGGGTTCAGTACATAGTAGCCTGGTCGTAAACTGGGTTCAGTACATAGTAGCCTGGTCGTAAACTGGGTTCAATACATAGTAGCCTGGTCGTAACCTGGGTTCAACACATAGTAGCCTGGTCATAAACTGGGTTCAATACATAGTAGCCTGGTCGTAACCTGGGTTCAGTACATAGTAGCCTGGTCGTAAACTGGGTTCAATACATAGTAGCCTGGTCGTAACCTGGCTTCAATACATAGTAGCCTGGTCGTAAACTGGGTTCAATACATAGTAGCCTGGTCGTAACCTGGGTTCAGTACATAGTAGCCTGGTCGTAAACTGGGTTCAATACATGGTAGCCTGGTCGTAACCTGGGTTCAATACATAGTAGCCTGGTCGTAAACTGGGTTCAATACATCGTAGCCTGGTCGTAACCTGGGTTCAATACACCGTAGCCTGGTCGTAAACTGGGTTCAATACATAGTAGCCTGGTCGTAACCTGGCTTCAATACATAGTAGCCTGGTCGTAACCTGGCTTCAATACATAGTAGCCTGGTCGTAACCTGGCTTCAATACATCGTAGCCTGGTCATAACCTGGCTTCAATACATCGTAGCCTGGTCGTAACCTGGCTTCAATACATCGTAGCCTGGTCGTAACCTGGCTTCAATACATCGTAGCCTGGTCGTAACCTGGCTTCAATACATAGTAGCCTGGTCGTAACCTGGCTTCAATACATCGTAGCCTGGTCGTAACCTGGCTTCAATACATCGTAGCCTGGTCGTAACCTGGCTTCAATACATTGTAGCCTGGTCGTAACCTGGCTTCAATACATCGTAGCCTGGTCGTAACCTGGCTTCAATACATAGTAGCCTGGTCGTAACCTGGCTTCAATACATAGTAGCCTGGTCATAACCTGGGTTCAATACATCGTAGCCTGGTCGTAACCTGGGTTCAATACATCGTAGCCTGGTCGTAACCTGGCTTCAATACATAATACATTCTCTTGAGCTGTTGCTGAATTTAGTTTGATCAGTACAATTCAACCAATAGAATTCTGACAATGTCCCCCAAAAAGTGGAAACGATCTAAATCAAGTTTTTTTTTAAGTATTTCAGATGTATTTGACCCAGGTCTGGTTATAGTTGAGCCAGATTCTGATGTTGTCCTCAGAGGCCTGTGTGTCCTCAGCTGGACCAGAGGTCCCCAGTCACCCTGCTTAATGGACCCATCATGCTTATGATCTCCCAGTACAGACATCGTCTAGAACTAGCTAACGGCCTGTTAGCTGGCCATCCATCCAGAGTAGTTCATTTCACGTCCTTTTATCAGTTCTGTTTATAACATAGTACGCCTTAAAATACCAGACTGGTCCTTTATCATGGTCGTAGTGCTGAGAGAGAGAGAGATACAGAGAGAGAGATCTCAAGCTTGTGATCTCAAGCTCACTGTAGCTACCTGAAACAGAGTGGGGCAGAGGTCAGTGTACACACACCATAGTTTGTGGATGGAAAGGTTGATATGGGGCGGCAGGGTGGCCTAGTGGTTAGAGCGTTGGACTAGTAACTAGTAACCGAAAGGTTGCAAGTTTAAATCCCCGAGCTGATGTTCTGCCCCTGAACAAGGCAGTTCACATACATCGTAAGCTGGGTTCAATACATCGTAGCCTGGTCGTAACCTGGCTTCAATACATCGTAGCCTGGTCGTAACCT
>NC_048582.1:7173041-7183041 GCF_013265735.2 Oncorhynchus mykiss | reverse complement strand
TGTTTCTGGTTGATTTATTCATTGTAACTAGACCGGAGAGAGAGAGGGAGGGAGGGAGGGAGGGAGGGAGGGAGGGAGGGAGGGAGGGAGGGAGGGAGGGAGGGAGGGTGGACGGACGGACGGACGGATGGGAAGGGGGGGAGGGAGAGAGAAAGATAATTACCCTCTCTCTGGGTTGATTTATTGTAACCAGACCAGAGGGAGGGCGTGAGGGAGGGAGGGGGAGAAAGGGGGTTTGATACAACTTCAGTACTCTACAGGTCACACCTGGTTAAGAGAGGTGGAGGGGGAGGGTGTTATTAAAAAGATTGTTTCACAGTTTGGCCAAGGAGAAAGAGAAAATGGCAATAAAACGGACTATATAAAAAAAGGGCTGAGATCTGGGCTCTGTTCCCCGGCTGGGCCCTACGTTGTTAATGGGTGCCCTGTAGAGTGTCAAGCTGTCAGTATGGAGCCTTGGCCTCAGGCTCACCAGCTATTGACTCTTGTGTGTGTTCAGTTCAGCTAGCCACCTCTAGCCGTGCTAACAGCTCTGTATTCATGCTGTTTTCAGTTCAGCTAGCCACCTCTAGCCGTGCTAACAGCTCTGTATTCATGCTGTTTTCAGTTCAGCTAGCCACCTCTAGCCGTGCTAACAGCTCTGTATTCATGCTGTTTTCAGTTCAGCTAGCCACCTCTAGCCGTGCTAACAGCTCTGTATTCATGCTGTGTTCAGTTCAGCTAGCCACCTCTAGCCGTGCTAACAGCTCTGTATTCATGCTGTTTTCAGTTCAGCTAGCCACCTCTAGCCTTGCTAACAGCTCTGTATTCATGCTGTGTTCAGTTCAGCTAGCC
This sequence comes from Oncorhynchus mykiss, assembly GCF_013265735.2. Classification (NCBI taxonomy): domain Eukaryota; kingdom Metazoa; phylum Chordata; class Actinopteri; order Salmoniformes; family Salmonidae; genus Oncorhynchus; species Oncorhynchus mykiss. Next base: position 7,182,207 of record NC_048582.1, on the reverse strand, counting down.
ACCTCTAGCCGTGCTAACAGCAATATAAATATACAATCTGTGTGTATGTAGTTCACCCAGCCTCCGCTAGCCGTGCTAACAGCAATATAAATATACAATCTGTGTGTATGTAGTTCACCCAGCCTCCGCTAGCTGTGCTAACAGCTCACCTACTAGACTACAGTACCACATCGGTGGCTGCAGCAGCCAAGGTCACCAGTTGAGAGAGAGACCTCCAGATTAAAAAAGATTAAGAGTGAGAGAGTATTATTCCACCCTGCCTTGCAGCAGGCTAGAGGCTACAGCATACAGCAGACAGCACACACACACACACACACACACACACACACACACACACACACACACACACACACACACACATACACACACACACACACACACTGGCTTCTACTAATCAGGTCTTTAAAAGAGAGCCAGACTTCATCGCAAATGGATGTAGTGCACTATTTTTGACCAGAGCACTACTGAACTACACACACATAGCTGTCAAAAGTAGTGCATTGTATAGGGTATAGGGGCAACTTCCCCTCCCTCCCTCCCTCCCTCCCTCCCTCCCTCCCTCCCTCCCTCCCTCCCTCACTCTCTCTCTCTCCCTCTCTATTCCCTCTATCATCCTCCCTCTCTCCTCCCTCTCTCTCTCTCTCCTCCCTCTCTCCTCACTCTCTCTCTCTCCCTCTCTATTCCCTCTATCCTCCTCCCTCTCTCCTCTCTCTCTCTCTCTCTCCTCCCTCTCTCCTCACTCTCTCTCTCTCCCTCTCTATTCCCTCTATCCTCCTCCCTCTCTCCTCTCTCTCTCTCTCTCCTCCCTCTGTCCTCACTCTCTCTCGCTCCCTCTCTATTCCCTCTATCCTCCTCCCTCTCTCTCTCTCTCTCTCTCCTCCCTCTGTCCTCACTCTCTCTCTCTCCCTCTCTATTCCCTCTATCCTCCTCCCTCTCTATCTGACGGGAGGTGCCATGTGGAGGTATTGTGCAATCTGTTGTCAGTAACGGTCCTCATGGGTCTTCCTTGTTGGATGCTGTGTGTATGTGTGTTAAGAGAGATTCAACGTAGTAGTGTGTGTATGTTGACTCATAAACTTTTGTCATTGATTGAAAGATTATCGATTGTAAGGCGATCTTGAATAGATTATCTGACTCACATGATGTCACAAACACATTCCTATATCCTGACGCGTAGTAAGGCATCACCAGGAAGGTTTAACCGACCAATCGACGCCATGCCTTTTTAACAGCATGGATTAGCAGTGATCCTGCAGCTCTCTGAGAACTGAGTAAGTCCCTCCCCATCCCCTTCATATTACTGGACCATAAAGAGATTACAGGACCGACCAGGACCAAAGCATCTGTACTAGGCTCAGGATGGTAGATGGTGAATGCGGGGAGAGAGAGAGAGAGAGAGAGACAGAGAGAGAGAGAGAGAGAGAGCAGGACGGTAGGGGGTAGGGGGAAGGTTGGAGAACAGTGTTGGGGGGTGCCCTCCGTCAGTGTAGCTGCAGACGATGCAGAGGTGGTCAGAGTGCACACTAGCAGCAACTATAGAACAGGGACTACAAGGAGAAGAGCATAGTGGGGCGCCTACCTAGTGTATAGAATGGCCGTAGCCCCGAGTGACTGAGTGAGTGAACCAGACGTAGAGTACCTTAGAGAGGGTATCAGGTAGATGCTGAGAGAGCGAGGCCTACAACCTGACGATAAGAAGGAAGGAAGGAAGGAACGTGAGGAGTACCCGACTGCAACTCGCCATGGCCTTGGCCTGCCTGAGCTGTGTATCTATCAGATCTAGAGGTATGGTACTGTCTGGGCTGTGTATCTATCAGATCTAGAGGTATGGTACTGTGTATCTATCAGATCTAGAGGTATGGTACTGTGTATCTATCAGATCTAGAGGTATGGTACTGTGTATCTATCAGATCTAGAGGTATGGTACTGTCTGGGCTGTGTATCTATCAGATCTAGAGGTATGGTACTGTGTATCTATCAGATCTAGAGGTATGGTACTGTGTATCTATCAGATCTAGAGGTATGGTACTGTCTGGGCTGTGTATCTATCAGATCTAGAGGTATGGTACTGTGTATCTATCAGATCTAGAGGTATGGTACTGTGTATCTCTCAGATCTAGAGGTATGGTACTGTGTATCTCTCAGATCTAGAGGTATGGTACTGTGTATCTATCAGATCTAGAGGTATGGTACTGTGTATCTATCAGATCTAGAGGTATGGTACTGTCTGGGCTGTGTATCTATCAGATCTAGAGGTATGGTACTGTGTATCTCTCAGATCTAGAGTTATGGTACTGTGTATCTATCAGATCTAGAGGTATGGTACTGTGTATTTATCAGATCTAGAGGTATGGTACTGTGTATCTATTAGATCTAGAGGTATGGTACTGTCTGGGCTGTGTATCTATCAGATCTAGAGGTATGGTACTGTGTATCTATCAGATCTAGAGGTATGGTACTGTGTATCTATCAGATCTAGAGGTATGGTACTCTCTGGGCTGTGTATCTATCAGATCTAGAGGTATGGTACTGTGTATCTATCAAATCTAGAGGTATGGTACTGTGTATCTATCAGATCTAGAGGTATGGTACTGTGTATCTATCAGATCTAGAGGTATGGTACTGTCTGGGCTGTGTATCTATCAGATCTAGAGGTATGGTACTGTGTATCTATCAGATCTAGAGGTATGGTAATGTGTATCTATCAGATCTAGAGGTATGGTACTGTGTATCTATCAGATCTAGAGGTATGGTACTGTCTGGGCTGTGTATCTATCAGATCTAGAGGTATGGTACTGTGTATCTATCAGATCTAGAGGTATGGTACTGTGTATCTATCAGATCTAGAGGCATGGTACTGTGTATCTATCAGATCTAGAGGTATGGTACTGTCTGGGCTGTGTATCTATCAGATCTAGAGGTATGGTACTGTGTATCTCTCAGATCTAGAGGTATGGTACTGTGTATCTATCAGATCTAGAGGTATGGTACTGTCTGGGCTGTGTATCTATCCGATCTAGAGGTATGGTACTGTGTATCTCTCAGATCTAGAGTTATGGTACTGTGTATTTATCAGATCTAGAGGTATGGTACTGTGTATCTATCAGATCTAGAGGTATGGTACTGTCTGGGCTGTGTATCTATCAGATCTAGAGATATGGTACTGTCTATCTATCAGATCTAGAGGTATTGTATTCTGTATTTATCAGATCTAGAGCTATTGTATTCTGTATTTATTAGATCTAGAGGTATGGTACTGTGTATCTCTCAGATCTAGAGTTATGGTACTGTGTATCTATCAGATCTAGAGGTATGGTACTGTGTATTTATCAGATCTAGAGGTATGGTACTGTCTGGGCTGTGTATCTCTCAGATCTAGAGCTATGGTACTGTGTATCTCTCAGATCTATAGGTATGGTACTGTATGGGCTGTGCATCTATCAGATCTAGAGGTATGGTACTGTCTGGGCTGTGTATCTCTCAGATCTAGAGTTATGGTACTGTGTATCTCTCAGATCTATAGGTATGGTACTGTCTGGGCTGTGCATCTATCAGATCTAGAGGTATGGTACTGTGTATCTATCAGATCTAGAGGTATGGTACTGTGTATCTATCAGATCTAGAGGTATGGTACTGTCTGGGCTGTGTATCTATCAGATCTAGAGGTATGGTACTGTGTATCTATCAGATCTAGAGGTATGGTACTGTCTGGGCTGTGTATCTATCAGATCTAGAGGTATGGTACTGTGTATCTATCAGATCTAGAGGTATGGTACTGTGTATCTCTCAGATCTAGAGGTATGGTACTGTGTATCTCTCAGATCTAGAGGTATGGTACTGTGTATCTATCAGATCTAGAGGTATGGTACTGTGTATCTATCAGATCTAGAGGTATGGTACTGTCTGGGCTGTGTATCTATCAGATCTAGAGGTATGGTACTGTGTATCTCTCAGATCTAGAGTTATGGTACTGTGTATCTATCAGATCTAGAGGTATGGTACTGTGTATTTATCAGATCTAGAGGTATGGTACTGTGTATCTATTAGATCTAGAGGTATGGTACTGTCTGGGCTGTGTATCTATCAGATCTAGAGGTATGGTACTGTGTATCTATCAGATCTAGAGGTATGGTACTGTGTATCTATCAGATCTAGAGGTATGGTACTCTCTGGGCTGTGTATCTATCAGATCTAGAGGTATGGTACTGTGTATCTATCAAATCTAGAGGTATGGTACTGTGTATCTATCAGATCTAGAGGTATGGTACTGTGTATCTATCAGATCTAGAGGTATGGTACTGTCTGGGCTGTGTATCTATCAGATCTAGAGGTATGGTACTGTGTATCTATCAGATCTAGAGGTATGGTAATGTGTATCTATCAGATCTAGAGGTATGGTACTGTGTATCTATCAGATCTAGAGGTATGGTACTGTCTGGGCTGTGTATCTATCAGATCTAGAGGTATGGTACTGTGTATCTATCAGATCTAGAGGTATGGTACTGTGTATCTATCAGATCTAGAGGCATGGTACTGTGTATCTATCAGATCTAGAGGTATGGTACTGTCTGGGCTGTGTATCTATCAGATCTAGAGGTATGGTACTGTGTATCTATCAGATCTAGAGGTATGGTACTGTGTATCTCTCAGATCTAGAGGTATGGTACTGTGTATCTCTCAGATCTAGAGGTATGGTACTGTGTATCTATCAGATCTAGAGGTATGGTACTGTCTGGGCTGTGTATCTATCCGATCTAGAGGTATGGTACTGTGTATCTCTCAGATCTAGAGTTATGGTACTGTGTATTTATCAGATCTAGAGGTATGGTACTGTGTATCTATCAGATCTAGAGGTATGGTACTGTCTGGGCTGTGTATCTATCAGATCTAGAGATATGGTACTGTCTATCTATCAGATCTAGAGGTATTGTATTCTGTATTTATCAGATCTAGAGCTATTGTATTCTGTATTTATTAGATCTAGAGGTATGGTACTGTGTATCTCTCAGATCTAGAGTTATGGTACTGTGTATCTATCAGATCTAGAGGTATGGTACTGTGTATTTATCAGATCTAGAGGTATGGTACTGTCTGGGCTGTGTATCTCTCAGATCTAGAGCTATGGTACTGTGTATCTCTCAGATCTATAGGTATGGTACTGTATGGGCTGTGCATCTATCAGATCTAGAGGTATGGTACTGTCTGGGCTGTGTATCTCTCAGATCTAGAGTTATGGTACTGTGTATCTCTCAGATCTATAGGTATGGTACTGTCTGGGCTGTGCATCTATCAGATCTAGAGGTATGGTACTGTGTATCTATCAGATCTAGAGGTATGGTACTGTGTATCTATCAGATCTAGAGGTATGGTACTGTCTGGGCTGTGTATCTATCCGATCTAGAGGTATGGTACTGTGTATCTCTCAGATCTAGAGTTATGGTACTGTGTATCTATCAGATCTAGAGGTATGGTACTGTGTATCTATCAGATTTAGAGGTATGGTACTGTCTGGGCTGTGTATCTATCAGATCTAGAGATATGGTACTGTCTATCTATCAGATCTAGAGGTATTGTATTCTGTATTTATCAGATCTAGAGGTATTGTATTCTGTATTTATTAGATCTAGAGGTATGGTACTGTGTATCTCTCAGATCTAGAGTTATGGTACTGTGTATCTATCAGATCTAGAGTTATGGTACTGTGTATCTATCAGATCTAGAGGTATGTTACTGTCTGGGCTGTGTATCTATCAGATCTAGAGATATGGTACTGTCTATCTATCAGATCTAGAGGTATGGTACTGTGTATTTATCAGATCTAGAGGTATGATACTGTCTGGGCTGTGTATCTCTCAGATCTAGAGCTATGGTACTGTGTATCTCTCAGATCTATAGGTATGGTACTGTATGGGCTGTGCATCTATCAGATCTAGAGGTATGGTACTGTCTGGGCTGTGTATCTCTCAGATCTAGAGCTATGGTACTGTGTATCTCTCAGATCTATAGGTATGGTACTGTCTGGGCTGTGCATCTATCAGATCTAGAGGTATGGTACTGTGTATCTATCAGATCTAGAGGTATGGTACTGTGTATCTATCAGATCTAGAGGTATGGTACTGTGTATCTATCAGATCTAGAGGTATGGTACTGTGTAGCTCTCAGCTCTAGGTTATCGGTTTGTTATCCGTTTTGTTTTCTGAAAGCCTTGGAGTTTCTGGACTTTCTCATCGCATAGTAACAGGGAGGTTTTCCTGTGTTCAACAGAAGACCAAACCCGTCCCTTTGACCTGATCTACTGAAGTGACATTTCAACATCAGTTTGTCAAAGCTCTCTAGGCTATTGTTTTTTTTCTTCTAGAAGTTCCTGAAAGTGCCGTTCCCATATGTAGCCCAGTGTTAATACATGGGCTGATGCCTGGGTAGTTCACGTCTCAACTGGTTGGAATAATTAAAGGGCAGAAGTAGCTGTCTGGGGGGAAATGAGGAAACCAGAGCTTTAAAGATAGAGGAGAGGACAGCTTTAAAGTCTTCTAAGGCTCCGGGGTGAGAGGATGATTGTGGGAAAGAGTCTATCTGCTTTTTGGCAAATGTCCCTTAGATGAACTGGCTTCTTCTGATGGAGTCCGATGAGTGTGCAGATTAGGAAGAGTAAACCAGTGAGATTGTATGTGTGTGTGTGTGTGTGTGTGTGTGTGCGTAGATTAGCAGTACTTTAAGAGATTGTGTAGATTAGGAATGAGAGTTAATATGTAGATTAAGAGAAAGATTGTGTGTGTAGATTAAACATGAGAGAGTGAGGGTGTATGTAGATTATACAGAAGACAGTGAGGGTGTTTTTAGATTAGTCTTGATGTGGTGTCTATAGTCAACAACAGTCCCATAACAGGACCCAGCAGTATTTGGTGAAAGCATAGCTGAGCGTTGCTGTATCGTTGTGGGATTATCAAACACTATCAGGATCACCTTTAGGTAGCCAGCTGTGAGGAACAGACAGATATACAGGCCGCTGCCGTCCGCCGTCCGCCCATCCCCCACTCTGCTGTCGGAGATAGAGAGAGAGAGAGAGAGAGCGAGGGAGAGAGAGAGAGAGAGAGAGCGAGGGAGAGAGAGAGAGAGAGAGAGGGATAGAGCGAGGGAGAGAGAGAGAGAGAGAGAGAGAGAGAGAGCAAGGGAGAGAGAGCGCAAGGGAGAGAATGAGAGAGAGAGCGAGGGAGAGAATGAGGGAGAGAGAGAATGCGAGAGAGGGAGTGAGAGAGAGAGAGAGCGAGGGAGAGAGAGCGCGAGGGAGAGAATGAGAGAGAGAGCGAGGGAGAGAATGAGAGAGAGCGAGGGAGAGAGCGAGGGAGAGAGAGAGAGAGCGAGAGAGAGAGAGAGCGAGGGAGAGAGAGCGCGAGGGAGAGAATGAGAGAGAGAGCGAGGGAGAGAATGAGAGAGAGAGAGCGAGGGAGAGAGAGAATGAGAGAGAGAGAGGGAGCGAGAGAGAGAATGAGAGAGAGATTCCCACACAGACAGTATTTTTCCACATTTTGAATGTATCACAATGTCACTATGGAAAAAGCTTCTGCAGGGGTGATTAACTATACTGACCTCTGTGTTATTATCTGACTATGGAGACCTGCAGGGGTGATTAACTATACTGACCTCTGTGTTATTATCTGACTATGGAGACCTGCAGGGGTGATTAACTATACTGACCTCTGTGTTATTATCTGACTATGGAGACCTGCAGGGGTGATTAACTATACTGACCTCTGTGTTATTATCTGACTATGGAGACCTGCAGGGGTGATGAACTATACTGACCTCTGTGTTATTATCTGACTATGGAGACCTGCAGGGGTGATTAACTATACTGACCTCTGTGTTATTATCTGACTATGGAGACCTGCAGGGGTGATGAACTATACTGACCTCTGTGTTATTATCTGACTATGGAGACCTGCAGGGGTGATTAACTATACTGACCTCTGTGTTATTATCTGACTATGGAGACCTGCAGGGGTGATTAACTATACTGACCTCTGTGTTATTATCTGACTATGGAGACCTGCAGGGGTGATTAACTATACTGACCTCTGTGTTATTATCTGACTATGGAGACCTGCAGGGGTGATTAACTATACTGACCTCTGTGTTATTATTTGACCTTGGAGACCTGCAGGGGTGATTAACTATACTGACCTCTGTGTTATTATCTGACTATGGAGACCTGCAGGGGTGATTAACTATACTGACCTCTGTGTTATTATCTGACTATGGAGACCTGCAGGGGTGATTAACTATACTGACCTCTGTGTTATTATTTGACCTTGGAGACCTGCAGGGGTGATTAACTATACTGACCTCTGTGTTATTATCTGACTATGGAGACCTGCAGGGGTGATTAACTATACTGACCTCTGTGTTATTATCTGACTATGGAGACCTGCAGGGGTGATTAACTATACTGACCTCTGTGTTATTATCTGACTATGGAGACCTGCAGGGGTGATTAACTATACTGACCTCTGTGTTATTATTTGACCTTGGAGACCTGCAGGGGTGATTAACTATACTGACCTCTGTGTTATTATCTGACCTTGGAGACCTGCAGGGGTGATTAACTATACTGACCTCTGTGTTATTATCTGACTATGGAGACCTGCAGGGGTGATTAACTATACTGACCTCTGTGTTATTATCTGACTATGGAGACCTGCAGGGGTGATTAACTATACTGACCTCTGTGTTATTATCTGACCTTGGAGACCTGCAGGGGTGATTAACTATACTGACCTCTGTGTTATTATCTGACAATGGAGACCTGCAGGGGTGATTAACTATACTGACCTCCGTGTTATTTACTCAGGATGATTATGTACAGTACAATAATATCCTCTCTCCTACAACAGTTTTCTAAACACAACCCCCCTCCCCAACCCACCCACTCACACACACACACACACACACCATGACCCCCTCATCACCATCACCAATGCGCTGGCTGTGTGTTCTACTCTGTTCTGACCCAGATTTGTCTGCACTAATACTTTTCACCACTAATGACTTGTATATCTGCTGCAGATGCACTAGGAAGAGAGGGAGAGGAGGGGCTGTGGCATCTGGACTATCTGAGCTCTATCTGCCTGCTGCATTATACAGCCCTGTTGCAGCCCTGTTTACAGCC